>NW_026899394.1:600000-811526 GCF_033153095.1 Gastrolobium bilobum
AAATAATTTATTTTATTTTGTAAATCTTCACCGTTGGATGAAATTGTAATTTAACGGTGTTGAAAGAGGTAGGCAAATGTAGACAAAATAAAAGTAGGCAGAATAGCATATTCCTATAAATATAACCTTCCTCGTAATTATAATATGTGTATAAAGTATTTTTCATACAAAGTAAATTTTGTTGGAGATATTTAAGTGTAAGTAGTGGTATGAAGTTCCATGCTGGCTAAACAAAATTGAATGATGAACATATAAGTTTAAAAAAACCCTCAGATTTATATTTTTAATATTTTTGGTTGAGATATAATATCAGCTCACTTATTATAATTTGTCATTTGACCCAGTAATAAAATAACCCTTGTAGCTATAAAAAAAAAAAAAAAAAAAAAAAACCCTTGTAGAGTTATGAACTCGCGCGTACTATTATAAACAAATGACAATATTGTAAATCAAATTCCGTAGCGGATTGACATTGCTGGTTGAACCTTCCACCTATGTTGGCTGTGATTTTGATTTAATTATCAGTTTTCCCTGTTTATAAATGATATGTAATCCCATTCTAAATACATTTACCATTTGTCCACATGATTTAATTATGCTTTAATTTGTTACATCACTTGGGAAACCGAAACCCCTTATGATCGATTCGAAGTATCTTAATCTTAATAGGAAATGGGTTGCTCAATATGCAACATTAACAGATCTGTAGTGCGATTTACTTTTCTAAAGCTAGATGTTTTATATATTGGCCAAGTTAGAGAATCAAAGTTTAAATAAATTGAATGCCGAGGAGTCATTTTCATAAATTTCTGTTTGGATGTTGAAGAAAATGCTTGGTCCGGTATATAATATTCATAGCATATTCAGCATGACATGTTAGATGAAATCAAACCATTGTTTTAAAATAATACAAGCAAAAAAAAAAAGTATAGAGGAATCCTTCTCTTCTGAAACACAAAGAAAGGTATGCAACAATAACTAACCCACTTAGGAATCAAGAGCATGCTGCAACTTTTATCACTTAATATTAATGTAAGTTAGAATTATCCATTTAGTCTTTTTGATTTCTAATAAACTAGTTTAATTTTGTATTCAAAGAGGCAAAGTCTCGCTTGCCATTGTGAGGGGAAACTATTTAGACTTTATGGTCATAACGTGCCTGCGAGCGTGAGGTCTCATATTTGCATATTATCTCATGGTTTTTCAACACAAACTACATCTCAAAATAGGGAACATTTGTAAAGATTGACCTCAAATTTATTGACTAATTTGTAGCCAAGTTGAGTTAAACTTTACATAAAGTTATAAATTTTAGTTAAACTACAACTCTTGAGAAAATAAACCTTGGATAATGGATTGAGCTTAAATAAAGAAAGGAGAAAAAAAAAGACAACAGAAAGTTCAAGCATGCGTACCAATAATATTAAAAAGCAATAATTATTACGTAACAAGAACTAACACTTTAAAATGTGGACTAAGAAAGCCGTTGACATGCATATGAACAAGACACACAAAATCACTTGCCAGTTGCACTTAGCCTATTACCAATTTGATCATAAGAAAATCAGGGGAAGAAAATTTTTAACATATAAATCTGATTCAAATGGAAATTTGTGAACTTTGGTTGTCCAAGTGCTTTAGCATTTTGACTAAATTAAGTCACCAAACTAATGTATAATACAAACACAATGTAGAGCATAAGTATAAATTGGTCAATGGAAGACATACTGAAAAGTCTCCTACTATATACACCTCATTCCCACAGGTTAGAAAAAAAACAAATAGAGAGAAAGAAAATGCAAGAGAGAGAGAAAGCAGGAGATCATTTTCGGTGCAGTCAGTGTGCCTATGACTTCCATTCAAAAATTAACACTTGGATTAAAATAAATTCTCTTTTCCATACACGCATCCTAGAAAATGCTCCATTTTAATTGGCCAGTTACACCAAGTCAGAAGTGCGACGGGTGTACCTAAAATATTTCGATAACGAAAGAACAATCAAAAGACAGAAAAGAAATAGGAGTCTAAATCTGTCTAATGATATTGTTGACCAATCAGTCCACTTAACCAGACTCACACGGGAAGTGCAGGGAGAAAGCATATTTCTAAACTTGTTTTTTGGTTCCCCTTCTCCTGAATTGATTTAAGCTTTTGATTTAGTGGAAGATGCAATAGGAACACCATTCTTATTCATTAATTTCCACCATTTGTATTCATGATAATTTTTTTCCCACTCAGTTGGGTGGTCAAAGCCAAACTCATCTCTCTCCATTTTTTCTTACTGAACGAGTAAATTTGTTTTCATTTTATGGAAAATGATATAACCAAACTCAAGAAACTATATTGGTAACATTTTTATTGTGTCAAGTATCATATATTGTGAGGAAGGAAATGAATTTTATGCCATGGATAACTATTGCTTGGAAGAGAAAGAAGCAGATACAATCACTATATGATATTTTATTTCATTAATGCTGATAACAAAATGAGTCAATTAAAAGCAATTAGAAAACTTTATGCTGTTATTAAGGTAAGCATGTATCTTTTTTCTGATTAAACAAGCATTAGCCTATTGTAAGGAAGTGGCAGTGTGGAACTTTTGGCCTCTTTCTAATTGGATATCGAACACCACTAAAAAATTTGCTTACCTTTTCCCTCTCCATTAGAGCTATAAAGTCTTTTCACATTCAAATCATGTCTATCTTTAAGGTATGACATAAATTAATGAAGGTAATAAAATTTAGGATGTGCAAAGGAAAATTTATGAGATTTTGATCATTTATGGTAATCTTTGGTGGTTACTTTTTTTTTTTTTGGTTTCAACAGTTAATTTCAAATCTTTTACAATCATTCACAGCCATAAGCCCATAAAACAGCTTTGTTTAAATAAAGGCAGCTTGTGTGGAACAACCATGCTAATATGCAACAACATGTGACAGTTGCACAACCTCACACTCTTTCACACTCCTCAATGCAAGTTATTGGATAATATGTTGGTCCTACTATAACTTTTTTTCGGAATGGCTTACATTTTGCACATGTTTCACCTAGTTCTGTACAATGAACACAGCAGACAGATGCATTAAGAATTTCAGCCACACAATTGGCGTGGTGAGTAAATAGATGATCTTCCTTTTTCATTGAGATTACCATTAACGATGTCATCACCACGACCAAATAAACAATTAGTACCTAACCAAACTAAAAAAACATATGTGGTTGCTGATCAAAGATTTGGCTTATAGTTGCATATGTTATTGTTTTGGGAGGTCCCAGTATGAGTGGTTATTGAGTCATCAAATTCTTAACCTTTCTTTCTTGCTATTAGAAATGAGCTTGCATTTCCCAATCTCACTTTTCCTCCAATTTTCTTAATTTCATATTAAAGTGAATAGGTCCATTATCCAACAGGGAATCAGCTTTGAAATATAACATAATCAATATAATAAATTGACTTGTTGAACTCCATTTTTTCTCCTGTACCTACTTTTGCCTAAACAGTCTGCTAGTTAAATTATTATACTCCCCATGATATGAACTGCCTGTGTCTATCTGATGTAAGCATTTTTTTTTTGGTCCAAAATGATTATCCATAAACCCAAGTTGCCGCCTCCCTTGCGTCACCTAAGTGCAGCATGTCATTCACACATAGTTTGTTCAGTGAACCTAATGCCCCACATAGCACATAAACAGAACATGCATGTAATATATGTACGGATGATTTAGTGTGTCCCATTTAAAAGAATACAAGTTGTGTTTTTTTAGTGACTTATACAGAGTATGGCCGGTCATACTCTGTGTAATTCTGAAAAGTTATTTTTTTTTTAGATTTACACAAAATATGACCGGTCATACTTTGAGTAAATCATCTAAAAGGACACAACTTGTGTCCTTTTAAACGATACTTCTTTTTCCCTGCATGTACATAATAAATAAACACAACAATTTAACGTTTGGATTAGCTTTTTTTATTTTTTTTCAAAAGCTTTTTAATACCAAATAAATCAATCTAAATACATAGACAGAGGACATAAACTGCGATGCCATAAAACTCCCTCTATGCATAGGGTTGGGGGAAGGGTCAGATTCATTGTGTAAGTCTATAATAAACACTCTTACCTTACATTTACAAGAAGCTAATTACAAATACTATCACAATAGCACATCTTGGATAATTTTCTATGCTTTCAAAAAGTAAAAATAAATAAAATAAAAATCCTCAATATTGTTAATCAGGGTACATTAAGTGGGGCCATTTCACCATTTTCCCTCCCTAATTCCCTATATATACTCAGACCACTCTTGTTTCCCCCATCTTCAGAGCAATTGAATTTTCCATAAATTATTCTCCAAGACCCTTCAATCTTTTGTTCATTGCTTCACCATGCAGGCCAGGGAGATAACAGAACTCAATTATTTACTCCCTTCAGACCCTTCTCCTTACCAAGGTCACTACAACAATATGATTCAGACCAACATCCCCACATTTCAACTTCAAAAATTCTCGAATCAATTCTATGGTTTCCAGAACCTTTCTCAAGTACTTGGAGACTTTAGTCCTCCTCAATCCTCATGTATCAGCAGCAATTCAACTTCTGATGAAGCAGATGAGCAACAACAAAGCCTCATCAATGAGAGGAAACACAGAAGGATGATATCAAACCGAGAATCTGCACGCCGGTCACGGATGAGGAAGCAGAAGCACCTTGATGAGATGTGGTCACAGGTTGTTTGGCTTAGGAATGAGAATCACCAGTTAATAGATAAGCTGAACAATTTGTCAGAGTCACATGATAAAGTACTTCAAGAGAATGTTCAACTGAGAGAGGAAGCTTTAGAACTTCGTCAAATGATATGTGACATGCAGCTACGTAGTCCTTGCCCCCCCTTGAGCCCCCTTGAAGATCTTCCTTGCACATCACCACCCTTTGTCACATCTCATTCATCAAACCAATCAATCACAAGTTCTATTGACCTTCTTGGTTAAAGGCCAAGTTTTTTTTTTTTTTTTTTAATCTCTTCAATTTTTCGTCTTTTAATTTCTTCTGTTTGTGTGGAAGTGGAAAGTAGTAGTCTTTGCCTCCTATTTTAAGATGTATGAGGTGAAACCATGAACGGCAATAACATGTTTTGAGTATCTTATTTGAGTAATTTTGCCACTCCTTCTGTCTATAAATGGTTTAGTCTTTTCTAAGTTGTGATGATATGTTCTGAGCAATAAACATTTAAAGTTACTATAAACTAGAGCGGCAAAACAGGCTCGGCGGGCCATCCTGCCCAACCCGTCAAACGGAGTGGGACGGGCTTAGTTTTTCAACTCATCTCAAAAGCGAGGCGGGCTCATTTTTTGACAGGTTGATGGTGGACATAAATGGGCCGATGCAGGTCAGTGTAAAATAGATTCGGGCTGGCAGGTCATCCCGCCCAACCCGTCAAACGGGGCGGAGCAGGACAGGTTGACTCATTTTTTACGGGTTAATGGCGGGGCGGGGCGGGGTGCCCACTTTGCCACCTCTACTATAAACCTGCTACATTTATTGTTAGCATCAACTTGTTTGGCACTCAGCAGATTCAAAAACAACATCATGACACTCTCCCAGAAAACAATTTAGAAAGCCTTCATTCACGACCTCATCTTCCAGTTCCAGCAATAACCAAAGAAATCTGAACAGATAGTTAGATAAGGGGAAATAATAATAATAATAATAATTAAGAAAATATGAAGCCAAAATAACCCTTTGTATAAAATAATTGAAGTAATTATGTAAGGTGAAAGAATTGGACATGATGCAGAGATAAAAGGGTGTTGTTAAAATTTCACAATGTATTGTAACTTCAAATTTTTGTTGATATATGTTTCTCTTTTTATAGACATTAAATAGATTTGTATAATGTATTATCAAAATTTTGTGAATATATACATGTATAGATATGGACTCAATTTTTATATGATCAATTTTTACAGGAGTTCCCTTATTAGTTATTGGCTGATGATAGAAAGGTAGTTGCCGAAAAAGGAAAAACAATTGGACTGGCTACCCACTAGAATCCTCTGTACTCTGCGTTTGATGAGCTTTTTTAGAGTTAACTTGACTAAATATTATTAGAAAATAACTAGAGCTTTGGTAATTTAATTTCCATCCAGGTTTGGACACGTTGCAAACATGACCTTTGTAAAGAATCACCTCAACCCAAATTCTTAAGATGTTGGATGAGAGTCTTTTTTAATGATTTATATTATTCTCTAACAATCTTTGTATTGGCTTAATGATTCACAATTGATAATAGCTCAGTTGATACATGAAAATTGAGTATACGAAGATGAGAATATGTATTCGATTTTTATCAGTACTATTTTTTGAATGGATTTAAAGTCTTAATCTGGACCCACCTTGAACAAGATTACCTCATATGAAAAATAAATGTGATTTATAAAAATAAAAAAGAAGAAGAAAGAAAAGAAAGAAAGATTATCTTCCCGCAATATGGCTAGGCCAAGAAAAATTCGTATAAATTGAAGTGATGCAGAATCAGAATAAATGACATTTTGTTTCTTTTGAAAGATATGCTGACACCGTATCAATATTCATTTATAAATATATCAAATTGACTATTTAATATACGTGACATTAAATTATTCATCTAAAGTCGTGTTTTTTTTCATTAAATTAATTTTTAAAATAATATAGTATGAATTTTTAAAAGATGAAATTGATGATATTAATTATTATTTAAGAAACAAATTTAGGGCACTGATAAATGGAGAAGAATTATAATGTTGTAAATATCTTTAAAAGAATAAGATGAGGGTTTAGTTTTTATTTTGAAAGAGATTAATCATTGTTCAGAATATTAAGATATCTTTTCGCTTAAGTACTTTTTCTACATTCTCAAACTCTAGGTGAAGGATTCGCTTATAAATTTTTTTTACAAATTATATTAAGTATGATCCATTTTACACTATTGATTGAAATATGACCGGTCATACTTAATATAATTTATAAAAATTTGTAAATATAATCTTTCCCTGAGGTACTCAACTAGTGTTTACCCCTTTTGGTGTTTTTTTGGTGCTGGAAACAAAACAGAAACGTGGACTGAAGTTAAGAAATTATTTCACCACACAAAATTTAGTATAAACATTCTTTTTTTAATAAAACAAGAATCTTTCAAGAAGTGTCTTCAGGCCTGGAACAAATCTCTACTGAAACATCTAATGGTGTTGCCTTGACCGCAAGTGCTTTTAGATGAAATAATTAATCTGAATAAATTATTTTGCTAATTATAAATCAGTTAAAAATCTTATAAAAATTAAAGGTGTCAAATTTTTTTTTTTCTGGTGAAGTGCTTTTAAAAGTACAATTATCAACTCTGTTTCCAAAAATATTTTTGAGGATATGAACCTTTTGACAATTCATTCGTCTCATGATTCATATTGTCACTTAAGACAAATCTTAGGATAAATCATCCCAATTTAAAATTTTAACGTGAAGTAAAAATTTGATAAACTTTTATTAAAATGTGTGGCTTGACTAATACTTTTTTTTAGGATGGATTAAAAACTGGGGGGGTGGGACATTTCATGTGTAAAGTTCATTTTTAATTTTGGTTGCATTTTTCATATTCAAATGCTAGGTAATACTTGATTAATGATACAGGACATACCATATTCCTTTCACTACCACAATTGTTATTCTGCCTATTTGTTTTTATTTGAAAAAATATTGAGAAAATCTTTTTGGTTGAGAAAATCCGTCTTTGAAAAACAGAAATAGATTAAGGAGTCTATTACGAGTAGGGAATGTGTTAGCATCCTACACCGTCCGTTTTAAAAAATAGTTACCTTATATTAATTGTACAAATTATTCATAAAATTTTAAATATTTATTTCACCCTAAAGAATAAAACAAAATCGATTAAAGGAAAGAAGACTAGTTTTTGAAAATGAGTTCAATTTCACCCTACAATCTCACTTGCTTATGCATACTCTGTTTTGTGTTTTTTATTTATATATTTAAAAATGAATTCACATTCTAATTCTGTTCGTGTTGTTCTATATTATAATGGTATAAAAGTGGAAGGTTGACATGGAGTAGTTTTTGAAGGCGAAAAGGCCTACACGCATAATGCACAACTCAATAGTTAGCGAACTACATCAAAAAATTCGTCAAAAATTAGCTCTTGAAGGTAAGCAATCTATCAATTTGATCACTGCAAGAATATGGTGCAAATCACAATACATTAGTATGCAAGTAGTGGATGATGCCCCGGAACATCATGACATCATGCAAATCACCCTAAATGAAATTGATTAAAAAGTTGAAACAGATCCTCTTAAATAAACTAACGAACCTATCCTTAGGTGTTTGGCCTAGTATCGCGAGGTTAAATATTATTCAAAACAAAATAAGAGAGGAAGAAGAAGATGAAAAGAAAAAAGTGCAGAATTTCGAATTTCAGAGAAAACTCAAACAATCGTCTAATTCCAAAATTTGACTACCGAAGGGTTTCCTAAAGTTTCCTTTAAATAACTCACATTCAGAACGGGTTAGGGTTCCACCACTTCGCCCTATACATAAAATAAAAATTTAGTAAAATAAAATAAAACATTAGGCCCTAAACACATTAGGTTTTAATTTAATTTACAAGTCCAAACGTCAAAATAAATTTTCGGCAAAACATGTCCATCTTGAGCTCAGGTTTTGACCATCTTTCCATCTGAATTGGGCTTCAGTATCTGAAATAGAGATTGAAGAAATTTCTGTTAGCTGCAAAACGCAATGAGAATGGAGTCAATCGGACATATGTTAGAGTGAGATATGGCCAAAATATTAAGTAGTGTAAATCTGGAAAATTATGACAAAAATCAATTAAACTCAATCAAGATCTAGAATTCAATTTGACCCAAAAGACCTTTATTTAACTCAAATAAATTCTAAAAATACTAACCAAGAGTAATAAATAAGTGTAACAAAATATGTGTTATCAACTACATTGTATCATCTCACTTCAGCTCCTTAATAATTTTTTGTATCATGATAATTATTAAAAAATTTATTAAATATTTATAAAAAAAAATACAATCAACAACCAATAAAATATGAAGAGAATTATCCTTGATGTCAAAAGAATTGAAAAAGAGATAATAACAAATTTAACTAGCGTTAAATTAATAATTGTTAACAAACTCAAAGTATAAAACCAACCAAATGCACTTAAAAGCAAAATTTGGAATTTTCATGCAGCGTAGAATTCTTTAACTTGTAAAATAATATACATTAGTTTATAAAAAAAATATCTGTAATATAATTTTCTTTGTTCTGGAAAATATATTTCAAGAAAATATATCTAAAATTATACATATAATTAAGAAATCATAAAATAAAATAAGCAAAAAAAAAATCACCAATCAAACAAGTTTTTTTGTTTTTATTCTTAAAAAAATGTTTTTAGAACAAAATTACCAAGCAAATATTTTTTTTGTACAACTTTTAAAACTCCTTTAAAAACAATTTTATCAAACATATTTTTTGTTCTTTATTCTGAAAAACAGTTCTTACAAACTGTTTTAAGAATAAAAAACCAGAAAGAACAATATCAAACATGCCCATAGTTTCTTGTTTTTGAATTCTCCAATTCATGGCACTAATAATTTTTCCATAATTATCTATACCATTATAAGAAAAAAAATTATTTGGTAATAATATTTTTGTAAATATTATTATTAGTTGATTAAATTTAAATACAAAAATTAACAATTGATTGTGATCCTAAGTAAGCCGTGCTCTTTTTACTAAAATTCAAACTTTAAAAAATGTAATTATGAAATTATATCATAATTAAAATTGTATTAAAATATATTATTTATTTAACTAAGAGAATGAATTATGCGGATAAACCACATTTATAAGGAGGATAATGTTGATATTAACTTGATAACTTCCTGTGTGTTGGATACCAGTTCCATTACATGGCTGATGCAATATGAAAATTGGACCGATTATATAATTGATTTACTGGTTTTCGGATCGATCTGACCGGGTCAATTCGGTTTTTATAATATTGGTTAAACTTGTCTCTTGAAACGTATTTGGGACCTCCTCATGTGCTGAATATTTTCATAATCTTTGAACTTTTCGGTAACTAAATAGATAGTTTAGCTTCTTCTTTTTAATGTGCCCTTTCATAAAAAGTTTTCAATAAAATTTTGTAATACAAATTAAGCGCCTTGCAGCACCCACTAAACTGATTAAAGTGCTATTCTTAAAATGACACAGACATGCCAAAAAATAAGAAAGGTGTTTGTGTTTGTCCAAGTGAAAGAACGTGGCTAGCAATTTTCTTATTTTATTTGACTTTGCACAAATTTTGTGGTGGTAAAACGGGTTGGCCATCCCGACTCGTCATCAACCCGCCAAAAGTGGATTGACCTGCCCCGCCTCTTGAATTTGGGTTATAAGCCTCAACTCGTCTCGTTTTTTGGTGGGTTGACGGGTCAACCCATCTAAAAAATAATAAAATAATAAAAAATAAAAAATAAAAAATATTTTATTAATATCATAATATTACTTATTTTCATATTACATTTCTCTTAATGTTTTTTCAATCTTAAATCTAAGTGTATGCTAGGGGTGGCAATTTGGGTTGACTCGCCCCGCCACCAACCCGCCAAAAACAGGGTTAGACGGGTTGACCCGCTAAAAAATATGGGTTGAAAAAATGAACCCATCCTGTTTTATGGTGGGTTGGCGGGTCAACCCACCAACCCGTCAATTAAAAAAATTAATTAAAATTCAAAAATAAATTATATTTTATGAATTTTTCTAATATTATTTTATTTTATTTCACACTTCTTTATATTTTCTTAGTCTCAATCTTAAATGTATACTAATATTTGTCAAACATTTTTTAGGAATTTATATCTAGATAACATTTGTCATAAATAAATTTGTTATTCTTTATTTTTTTAGGAAGTACTAAGATTAAAAAAAATTTGGATATCACAAAAATTTAAGAACTAATGAAATACTACCTAATTGTAAAAAAAAAAAATTTATAACCCGACGGGTCAACCCGCCCCGCGGCGGGTTGAACCCGTTTTGACCCACTTCTAGGCGGGGCGGGTTGAGGTGGGTTGCGAAAACCTCAACCCAACCCGCCCCGTTTTGGCGGGTTGGCGGGTTGACCCGCCAGGCTCAACCTATATTGCCACCTCTAATGTATGCTAATATTCAGTCATGTATTCTTTACAAACTTATTTTTATCTCCATATGTAGATTACCTTTGTCATAAATAAAGTTTTTCTTCTTTATTTTTTCCAAAGAGTACTAAGATAACAAAAAATTGGATATCACAAAAATGTAATAACAAATAAAATACTACCTAATAGTAAAAAGAAATATTAAAAATTGACCCGACGGGCCAACCCGCCCTGACCCGCTGCCAACCCGTTTTAACCACAACCCAACGAGACGGGTTGAGGCGGGTTGGTGGGTTGAAATCTATAACCCAATTCGCCCCGTTTTGGTGGGTTGACGAGTTGACCCGTCGAGTTCAACCCATATTGTCACCTCCAGCACAACTATAAAACTATCTTCGCGGTGAAATTGGTGAAGTATAATTTATATTAAATGGCATTGTTCGTTTATAAAAATCAATGATGAAATGGTATTTTACGAGGTTACATAACTTTGGTGGGAATTAGACATGCACAAACCTTTTAAGATCTAGGAGATTGTTTTTCTCTTTTACCATAGTTTATTCACAAATCCTTAAATTCTTGGAACACAGAAAAAAAAAAGTTCTCTAAAAATTTAAAATTAAAAAAAAAAATTGTTTCCAAGAAAAATAAAAAATAACTTGCATATTTAGGAACCAATTGATCATCCTTATCGGCTGAATCAACTTTTTTTTTATTACCTAGGGGGTATGAGAATGATTTAGGTCACTCAATTTCTTATAAATGGATTTAAACATATCCTAACTCATTATGAGTGATAGGCTAAACAAAACAGGAGTTCAAGTATTCAGCCAAAACTACAATCACCAAAGAGTTAAGTATTTGTTGCTACTCACGGCAAGTGCACCGATCGTACAAGTAATATATGATTAAGTAAGAGATCGTTCCCACGAGGATTACGGTTCAAGCACTAATTCACTATCGCAAACTTAGTTGGACAATCGAAAGTGTATTTGGAAACAGGATTTGAATTGCAAAATTAAAATATTAAATATTAAGCTAATTACTTGCAAGAATTAAAGACAAGAAATTAAAGATGTGATTTAACTAATAAAATAAAAACGTAGCTAGGGGTTCGATTTCATTTAATCTCCTTATTACGTTTGAATTCCTTCTTAATGTTAATTGTCCTTAGTATCAATCTAATCAATTCTTTCGCATGTTATTAGAGCTCAATCCCTTGTTACTCTAAAACCTTTACAATATTGGAAGAACCCTAGTTCTCCGGTTATTCCCCAAGCATGCAAGAATTAAATTCAAGAATCTTAAAGATTACGCAAACCCTATGTCTATCCCTAGAATCATAATGTTTACGATGAAGTTATCAGATATGGATCACACACCAACATTTCTATTGCCATGCATTCACCGATGATCATTATATAAGATTCAAGCCTATATAAAGCATTAAAAACAGATAACTTCATTCATGATATAAAGGAAAATTAACACAGCGAATTGTTCAAAACATAATAAATTGACTAAAATCCATCTAACCCTAACTACTTAAAGAACTAGCCGGACATAGCAAAATCAAGAACAAAAGAAAATAGAAAAGCTCCCCCAAACTCCATAAGTGATTGGTGGATCTTCAATATCTCCAGTGAACACTTGACGTTGATCCGTCTCCGCCCCTCACGAACATGAATCTGATGTTCCTCCACGTTCCTTCAGCCTCCGAGCACCCAAGAGTTGTTTAGCAATGTAAAAGTTATGTATTTCTGGTCCCCAATGGTGTTTAAATAGGTCAAGAGTTCGTATTGCAGTAGAAAACTTGAATGGGCCTAAGTTGGACTTGTCTGGGCGCTTAAGCTTGTGAATGGGGGCTTAAGCTCCAACTTCTAACAACTTGATAAGATCTTCAATCTTATTGTTTTCACCTTGATTCATCTTCTTTTCAGATTTGATCTCTCTTTATCTAAATCTACATATTTGAATCATTTGTTATCAAATCCCTTTAAAAATAACAAATATATTAATTAGTTCCAACAATCAGATAATGTTCATGATTATCATTTTAAAACCCTAATTTTTGACTTGTTCAACTAGATAATTCATATTATTTTAGTCCATTAAACAAGATAAACTAAAGGTTTATCAGTATTCAGCCAAACTGACTACAATCAACGAGAATTTAAGTCTTCAACCTCCAATTACGGGAAGAATACAAGAGGCTCAAGGAGTCGTTGAAGTATAAACCTGATATAAACATATATTATAAAGTGACAAAACATAAAATAATGATTACTATGTATTATAAAAAACAATAAAGAACAAGGAAATAAGAAAAGTTATACATTGATGAGGAAATGAAACAGTTATAAATTAGAGATAAAGCAGAGAACAAGGAAATATGAAAAGAACAAGGGAAGATCATTTTCAACTTGAAAGTAGAGATAAAGACATTGATGAGGTTTTTTGGCAAGATTTGTTTAATGAGGGTGTTGAAGATCAAGATCTGCTAGGTGTTGAAGATGTAGATGGTTTGGTTGAGCAACTTGATTATTTGGCCTCTAGTCCTAAATAGGAGGCTAAACACCATCTCTTTTGAGGATTTTTTGGCACAAATTTAAAGCACATGCATGGTTATCAAGAAATGGACAACTTTTGACACCATAAATAGTTACAATGCAATTCTGGTTATTTGTTGTTCTCATGGTTTATTTTCAAACTTAATTTTATAGTCTTCAAGTTAATATATATAATGACCCTAACTGGTAAATCTTAATTAGAGATTTAATTCAAGGATTTAAATGCCATAATTAGATTCAGTGAGTGATTTCGAGTATTTTGACTGTAATCATGACTAGGTTATGAACAATGCGTTCTGTCGGAGAATTCACAATCTTGTGAGTTAACCGGTAGAGCTTAAATAAGCAAAAATGATTTTAGAGACATAATTTGACAATTTTGACTCCATATATGAGTTCCGAACGAAAAATTGTATAGTCTGACACTTTCCGTGAAAATCTCGTGAATAGTGTTTTTTACCGGGTATTTTGTACCACTGTTTAAGCAACCAGTAGAGTCCAGAAACAAATAATTAATGAAGTAAGAATAAGAAAGTCCAATATATGCCAAACAAGTCAATATAGGCCCAAGAAAATGACAAGTTTATAAGTTTTAAGTTCAGAAGTAAACGAAGTACAGTTAGTGGTTCACAGTGCATTTCGTCAAAAACGGTGCAAAAACCATACTGTGAATTATGAATATTGTTCCTTAGGAAATAAAAATTAATGTAAATGATATTAGAAAAAATAAAAATATATTTGTAGCTTTGAGTTAGTTCCCGGTTAATTTAAGTGAAAATACGCGAAAGAAAAATACCCGGGTAAAAGCCACATGTGCTATAAAACATAAGTGACTTATGTGATCACTATTCACTCAAAGAAAAACACTATTTTCTCTCTCCTTGGGGCCGATCAGCAGCTATGGAAGGGGGGCTAGGGTTTTGGTTTTTGCTTCTTTGATTTCTCCTCCAATATTCCACTAAATCTTTCACCCAATATACCAATCTCATAGGAAATCATCCAAGGAAGCTATTCCACCCCTCCATTTGAGCTGATTTCGTTTGTGGAGGGAGATATTCATCACTCCATTTTCGAGTTACTATTCATCCAAGGGAAAAAGTGGAGCTTTTCTTGGTGCTTTATAAAATGGATGTCATCTAGGCTTTGGGTTGTTGATTAGAGGTAACAAAACTCTAACCCTATGACTTTAGTCTTGTGATTTATGTTGTGAAATCTATGAGCATGTTTTGAATGAGAAATAAATTAGTTCCCCACTTGAATTGATGATAGATTATGAATGTGTTGTATGTAGGAATGTAAGTAAGTATTTGTATATGTGAAAAATGGAAAAAAAAACCCATGGTGTGGACTCCCTTGTGTTTCGGCTTTCATAGTGTAATGAGGGAAGGAGGTACAAAATTTTAATTCATGTAGTTGGAAGGCTTAATGTGTTGGAATAAGTGGAAATGTGATGAGTTATTAAGAATACCAAAGTAAGAAAAAATATTGGGGTATTATGCCTCTAGGTTCGGCCATAAGGTGCCATAGAGGAGTCATGTGTTCAAAATTTAATTGGACATAATGTATATATATGCATCTAGGTGCAAGTTGCAAAAACTAAGTGAAGAAAGAATAAGTAAAAAGAAAAGAACCCTTTTGCCTATTGTCCTTGTAGAATTCGACCTATAGGGTGGCTTAGGGATATATTTGTTGCACTTTATTTTAATAAAATGTGTTGTAATTCGTTGTATAAAATGGATGACTTAAGAAGTGAAATGGCTTGAAAAAGGGTTGAAAAATACCTTGAGTCCCTTAAGGGTAGGTTCACGGCCTCTTAAAGAAAATGGCATGAATGATGTTGAAAATTCTCAAGTGAACACTTGATTAAAATTAAAGAATGCTAACGAGTATAAGGTGGTCTAGACTTGTGTATTGACATAACATTGGCAAAAATATAAAGAAAGGAAGATAAGCGATAAAATGTATGCCTTATGGAAAATCTAGGCATGATAGCATTTTATTGATTTGTATTTGTGGATTCTTGCTCTAGGTGTACCTAGGGACTAAAAAGGATCGGAATCTCTTGAAGACATATAAGTAACTTGTGCAACAAGTAAGCGTATTGGTAAAGCTTCAAGAGGTAAGCTCTATGTTTAAGGAGTCTTTTCCTGCTTAAGTGCTCCACCATGGTTAGTGAACTATGGTTGGACTGTATGACTGTTATTTAGATGCTTTGTATAGATGCATTCATATAGAGTTATTTGATAACATGATATGTTTTGCTCTGTTATGACTTCTGTAATATGATTTCTGTAACAATCTCTGGCCATTGATTGTATAGTACCCGGATGTCCGCTTTGGGGTCCTCCACCGGAACTGATGGTGTACGCCTCTGATATGTCTGGTTCCGCTTTGGGGTCCTCCCTCGGAAACACGTGCGTTGATTTCCGCTTGGGGTCCTCCCTTGGGAATGACGGCGCACATCTCTGATATGATATGGATATATACTCTGTTCTGTTATGATATCTGTTATATGTTGTATTTGTATACTCTGTATCTGACTTTCATGCAGGAGTGAGCCAGGGGTATGGAGAATTCTCTATAAACCTGGAGCTTATTGAGATTTGTAATCTCACCCCTCGTTGGGGCCATATTTTCAGGTGCCCAGATTCCCGGTGAGACTTCTCTAGTCAAGGACGCGACACGTGGCTGAGGATTTGGACGGATTGGATTTTGAGTAGTTGTAGACTACTTTTATTTTGGAGTATAGTACCTTCATTTAGTATTTCCGTAATTGGTGGATCATGATGTTAGATCCTATATTTTGTATGTGGCCTGTATATGTTTTGTACATGTCTGTCAGTTTGATGCATGTACATTTGAGTATTCAGGCATGTTATATGATGATGTAGTATTCAGATAGGTTTACGTTTTGATGGCATGCTGTTAGATATAGTGGCACAGAGCCATGTTATGCATGCGCCCATGTATGGGTATTTGATTATATTTGGATACCTGGTATTTCTGAATTGATATGTTGTATAAACTGTTTATCAGTAAATGTTTCTCAGTGAGATTGGAAAATTCCTAGTTGTCCGATTTATAGAGGAAACTCTGCCCGATTTTCGTTTACGCCCAATAAGAATTAAGTTAGAAAAAGAAAAAGTTAACTCATATTTTCGTAAGTTAAGTCTTCCGTTGTTTCTGTTTATATCATATGCATGTCAACGGGGATGTTACAATATCACATGATTTCTACGAGACGAGAGAGATATGAGATACTCGTGGCTCGAACAGTAACAATAACAATTACGATGGAAATTCGGTTATTGAGGAAAAAAGGGAATGTTGTGTTTGCTGAGCATTTTTCCATCGCCAAGGAGAGAAAGAAAAATACCCGAAGATTAAACTAAAAGCTAATCAAACTAATACCAAGATTTCAACTAAATTAAATTAAACAACAGCAAAAAAAAAAAAAAAAAAAACAGAGAACAAGCATCTAGAAACGATTCACTGTAGACACAGTTAAGGAAACACAAACAACAATGTGATTGATCAGTAAGGGTGGTGGTTTTGCTGTTGGAACCTCATTTTTAAAACCATGTATGTAACAGGCAACAAGTGTAAACCTGAACGAGGAGAAGAAGAACCGAAATCATACCTTTGTGCAGAAGAAGAAGAACGAGGACAAGAAGGAAGAAATCAGAAGAAGTGTCGAAGGAGCCTTTTGTGAAGAAGAAGAATCAGGAGAAGAATGACGAAATCAGAAGAGGTATGAAAACCATACCCATGCGTTGGACTTGTTTTCGGAGCTCCTCAAGTGCTTAATATTTTCATAATCTCTAATATAATGTAGGTTTGAACGTTTCGGTAACTAAATTGATAGTTAGCTTTTTGTTTTTTGTTTTTTTTTTTTCAATTTGCCCTTTCATCAAGAGTTTTCAATAAAATTTTGTAATTATAATCAGTTATTCATTATTATGTATGCTTTTTAATATTAAAAAAATGAAAATACAAATTATATCATTATTGATGTTTTTTGAAAATTCAAAATATTTAATGACTGTTTTAATTTTGGAGAAAGATCCGTTTATAAAAAAAATTTGAAATTTTTTACAAATTACAATATATTCTCCCGGGAGAACATAGTATAGTTTGTAAGAGTTTGTAAACAAAAAAAGTTTGTAAATATAACCTACCCCTTTAATTTTTGTCCAAAACAAATGAAGGAGATTTTTTTTTTTGCAATCATTGCTGTTATTACACTTACAATAAAAAGCAGTGTTAAGAAACCCAAACCGACCCGGTCGGGTCGATCTGAAAATCGGTAAACCGGTCATATAACCGATCTGGTTGAACCAACAGATCGGTCGGTCATGTATCAAAACCGATGCGACCCGGTTTGACCTGGCAGATTTTCATGAAAACCTGTGACCCTGTCGGTTAACCGGTGACCCGGCCCGGTCCTAAAAAAAATCATAATTGATATATTTGAATATTTTTTTGCTTATTGACTTACATAAGTTATGTACTTACAACATTAATATTATCTCAATTATGCAATATGCAGAAAATTTTGATTTGATTTATAGTTAGAAATATCATTTTCTGACCTAAAGCCCCGTATCACGATCATTATATTTTTGTTTGATCTTTTATTGGATAATAATATGTGATTTATTATTTTTCATATTAAAATATTTGAAATTTTTATCAATATTTTTATATATTTAAGTATGTTTATAATTTTTTAATATAAATTATAAAATTACATATAATTATCGAGTCATGCGGTTGAACCAGTGACCTATTGGTTGAACAAGTGACCTAGTATCTCGACCAGGTCAATGACCGGACCGGTTTTAATAACATTGACTAGTATTATTAGTCTATGAACGAAAAGAATTCACTCACATTTTTTTTTTTTTTGGTATCCGAATTCACTCACATTTAATTATCACATATATGCAAGTTAAAAAACAGAAGTAAAAAAAAAAAACTAATTTATGAGTTTTTACAGAACATATTAATCTTTTATAAATTTATGGTGTAACATGTGATTGAAATAAATATTGAAAAATTGGTTACACCAGACACAAATTAGGGACTAGACTGTTATGTTCCGATTAGACCCATACCTAGTTTGTAGGATGAAAAAGACCATTATATTATGTTTAACATTATAGTTCTCGCCTCTAATAAAAAATTATTGCATGTATATTCAATTATATGTCTTTCAATATAAGTGTGTATTTGGATTTATTTATTCTATGTTAAAAATACTTCATAATAAAAAAATTGATGAACTTTTGAAAACAAAATAATAATAATTCTTCTAAATGATAAAAATGAAATATGTCACTAACCCTTAATTCTAAGACTAATTAAAGCATCAAAGTGCTTTTACAAGTATACCTGCCGTGATGAGTAATATCCATTCAACTCTTCAAAACATCAGACTGAGATAATTTTCATCTTATATTTTCATCTTAAAAGTTTGTTTGAGAGTTAGTTTTAGGAGGAAAGTAAAAGGAAATGAAGAGTTTTATTAATTTCTTTCTTTGTTTGTAAGTTTAAAAAAGTGAGGGGAAGGATTTGAGGATTTTTACAAAATTCTTCTTGTTCTTAAAATTAAAGTTCCCTCAATTTGGGATATTTTAACTCCTAAACAAAGTAAGAAAATGTCCTTCATTTTCTTTTTTTCCTTCCTCTCTCTCTCCCTTGAATTTCTTTTCTTCCTTTCCTCTCCAAACTCCCAAACAAAAATAACTTGCACATCTTATTCTCAGAGGATAGTTATACTAAATTATATAGTTATCATTGAACTTATACCTCAATTGATATATTCCTAAGTCTTTAAGATTTAAATGTGATAATTAGCGTCAAAAAATTACAAATTTCAGGGCTGTATTCTCTGACTTCCCAATTTGAACTTTCACTTTAGTTTTTTTTTTTTTTTTGGTAATCACACTTTAGTTATTTTTTGTGGGTGTTTTAGAGTTATGTGTCATCTATATTTTATCATGGCTTAAGCACTAAAAGAAATAACAAGAAAGAGGACAATAAGGCGACTAGAAATCTATAACTATAAATGTGAAATCGATTGTTAATTTAAACATGTTTTATTTTATAAGGTTAAATAAGAATTTTTATCCCAAATCTCAGCAATCAATTTTTGTTGCTTTTTTTTATATCTCTTTGATAATAAGTAAATATATCAAGATAATCTATAAATCAGATATCTTGTCTGGGTTAGCCTTAAAATGGAAAATGATTATAATAATATTTGAAAATATTTACAGGTCACAATTTGAAGACTTGTACAATCCTCCTCCTCGCCTTTCTCCCATGACACCCTCAACAAACCAGAAGGATCAAAAGAAAAGAAAAGAAAAGAAACTCGATCGCTTGTCAACTCGATCATGATATTAGGTTAATGGGTCATTGATTCAACTTGTTAGTCAAAGGCTAAACTGGTTAAACTGATGAATATATAAAATTTCATAATCCATATTCGAAATATTAAATAATCAAAACACATTATCACACAATTTAAACAGTTTATATTTCAAATTTCACAATATCATTACAAAAGTATCTAACACAATTTTAATGGTTCAAAATATAAAAACACAACTTCAAAACACAAATAATAATCAAGGTTAAAAAACAACTCACAAATACCCTTTTCTGCATGTGCCTTGGCATAGTTATAAAAATTACATGCTTAATCAAGTTATTTTATATATATATATATATAAAATTTCAATCTATCCTTGAATTTATTTTTTATTTAAAAAAAACTGCAATTAATTGATATCATATTGCGATTATAATTAATATATATCTCCAATGGGTCAAAAATGAGACTGCAATTAACAAAGAACACACAAAAAAAAAAAAAAAAAAAAAAAACCCTTCACAGGATAAAATGTAACCAAAACCCAAGAAGCTCAACTCCATCACAGGAGAAAAGAAGATGGATTCATGGAAGCTACTTCTGACAACTAGCTCAAATACAAGGAAGAAGTAGAGGAAATTGAAAATGTAAGAAAAGGAGAAAGCATAAAATAATTCCCCAAAAAAAAAAAAAAAAAAAAAAAAAAAAAAAAAAAAAGAAGCGAGAGAAGGAAATGGGAGAGAAAAAGAATCCATAAAGAACACATCATCCACACCTGTGCAAGGCAGATTTTGATTTGTCTTTGTCTGACTGTGGACATCAAAATTTGTCAACCAACCTCCACAAGCGTGCAATTCCAAAAGTGTGCAACTATTATTAGAGTATAAAATAAATTAACGACAACAACCAATACTTATCCTACTAGTTGTGATCTGTTACATTGATTATTTGATTTCATTGGCCTAATGGCCTCTATCTACTAATTGTTGTATTGTTGAACCATAAATAAACAAATGTGACCAATTTTATGTTGGCTTACAACAACTATCCTCTTTTGTTTGGGGTTCAGACCAGCTGCGTCAAGATTCACAACAACATAGGCAGAATTAGTAAAAAAATTAAGGATTTAACTTTGATTCACTGTTTTAAACTATTGTCCAATCACGCCATAATATTACAAGCGTTTGACTTCTTAGAATCTTGATGTGCAACATATGATTATATGATAATGTCTATTAAGAATTATAAGTTTAGGATTAGGTGAGAAGAAAAAGAAAGAAAGAGAACTCAAGTTAATAAAAGGAAAATATTATTAATAGATATAATGTGGTACAATACCTTAATCTAATAATCATTATACTAATAATTAGGTCAAGTACTAGTACTACTAGCACAAGCGCAAACCCATTTACCAATGAGACTACAACGTGAACAAATCAAGAAAGAAATTCTAAAAAATCTACGGAAATTCTTAACATTCTCTAACAATGTCAAACTTTTTTGCCGAGACAGTGATAAAAACTAAACTCAAAAAGTAAACAATGGAACTAAAAAGAAAAAAACAAAATTCAACTCCTGCAGTAACTGAATAAACATAACAGGTATCCATGTTGCTAAAGAAATCTTATCAAAATCATAAAACTAAAAAGGGTGCCACCAACAGAGACAATTTTGGATCAAGCATAAAGCAGGAACAGCAAAGACATAATAGTCATTGGGAAAACAAAAACCAAGCAATTCAGTTGGACATAATGGAATAAAACTTCACCACATTGCAGATATGTAATGTAAGCTCAACTCAGCATACAGTCCTGAGCATAAAACATTACATTTATTAGGAATGCTGATGGGTTCGAAATCTAAATTCTTGACTGTTTGGCAAGCTTGAACCACTCGGTATGGTAAGAGCCCTCTATGTCAACCCTTTCATATGTATGAGCACCAAAGTAGTCTCGTTGAGCTTGCACCAAATTAGCTGGCAACCTGTCCCTTCTGTAAGAGTCAAAATACGCAAGACTAGCAGACATACCAGGGGTGCTGATACCAGAATTGATAGCAAGGCAAACAACCCTCCTCCAGGCAGATTGACGGTCAATTATTTCCTTCGCAAACTCTGGATCCACAAGAAGGTTTGCAAGTTTAGGGTTTCTATCATATGCCTGCTTGATTCTGTCCAAGAATATCGCTCTAATGATGCAACCCCCTTTCCAAATCCGGGCCAGTTCGCCCAACTTCAAATCCCAACCCTTTTCGATGCTCTTCGCACGGATCAGATTCATTCCCTGTGCATAACTACAGATTTTTGCTGCATAAAGAGCCTTTCTAACATCATCAATCAACTTCTGCTTATCTACAGGTTGATCAGTCAAGATATTGTCAAAGCCGCCTGATTTAAAGATCTTTGCAGCTTCAACTCTTTCCTCCTTCAACCCACTAAGGAACCTAGCATCCAAAGAAGCTTCAATGGTGGGAGCAGGAACTGATAATTCAGCTGCTTGCTGAACAGTCCACTTACCAGTACCCTTCATGCCAGTTTTGTCCAGAACCTTGTCAACAAGATACCCATCTCCTTTATCATCCTTAATTCCAAATATATCTGCAGTGATTTCAATCAGAAAACTCAGAAGTTCTCCCTTGTTCCATTCTGAGAAGACACTTTGTAGTTCCTCATTGGACAATTTTCCAACTGACTTCAGTACATCATAAGCCTCTGCAATCAGCTGCATGTCACCATATTCAATTCCATTATGGATCATCTTAACAAAATTACCAGATCCACCTTTACCAATATAAGTCACACAAGGACCACTGTCACGGACTTGAGCTGCCACCTTGAGAAGAATATCTTCTATGTATGTGTAAGCCTCAAACGAACCACCAGGCATCAAAGAGGGACCATTTCGGGCACCCTCCTCCCCGCCTGAAACACCCATCCCGAGGTAGAGCAGACCAAATTCAGCCACCTCTTTCTCTCTCCTCTCAGTGTTCTCGTACCATTCATTACCACCATCAATTATACAATCACCTTTTTCCATGTATGCAGAGAGGGTCTTAATAGTCTGGTCAACAGGTGCCCCAGCCTTGACAAGCATTATTATCACCCTAGGTTTTTGAATGGAATGAACAAAAGCTTCAGGGTCATGGTAGCCATACACCGGAAGATTACCTTCTTGTTTTGCCCGTTCCACAGTCTCATCAACCTTGGATGTGGTTCGGTTATAAACAGAAATAGGAAAGCCTTTCTCAGCAATGTTGAGTGCAAGATTTTGGCCCATAACAGCCAGTCCAGCAAGGCCTATTCTTGTAAGATTTGTGGTTTGAGCCATGATTTATTTCCTGATCAATGATCGAAAATGCATATAAGAATAAAGTACAAAGGTTAACAAGCAGGCATGAAATTCTGATTCCTGAAGGAAAATAAAAATCTGTAAATTGTAAACTACAATAATTGAAGACAATTAGAATTTGATTGGGGAACTCTCTATGCCATCAATAAAACTTCTACCGAGTCAAATAAGCTCGAACATAGGGTGTCTTCTAATTCAAAGATATTTAGAGATAAAAGGATATTAGTTTCTACAAATTTTCCCTCAAAAAGTGCGATTACGAAATTGATCCTATGATCACACTAAAAAAAGATTAGAGTACCTTAAGGTTTAGGCTCTTAGGTGACCCACCCAACAAACGAAAGATAAGTTCCTCTTCACTTATCCAAAAGATTAGTGTTAATTATGAAACCCAAATACCAAACAAGCTGTATACTTTCCAAGATATGCACATACCAAGCAATGGCTATGGCCTCAAAAGCCCACACAAAATGCCAAAATGCAAAAGTACAACATTCAAAATGCAATCCAAAACAATTATTTGTTCACCTAAGGCTAAAATACAGAAAGACAACCAAGTTTTACAAGATCTCACATCCCTTTGTTTTTTTTTTTTTTTTTTTTTTAATATTACTGCACAGACAGAGTAACCCAACAAAGCATAACAAGTGTATCCGCTGCATGCAAAGCAGTGTCACCAAGAATCATGGTCCAACAAACTCATCCCACAACAATTAAGAGCATCAATCAGTAAGAAATAAGAACATAAACCCATATCAGCAACACTGAGAATATCAAACTCAGAAGAACAGCAGGCATACTGCCTTCTAGTAAAATAATAATAATATTAAGAGCAACAATTGCAAATAGAATTTCTGGGCAAGCAAATTAAGTTTATATAAACCACCAACACTAAGTCAATGTGAATCCCAAAAATAAAATAAACAATAAAAAAAGGAACTTTGAAGGGCAAACCTGATATTTGAATCGAATTGCAGGAAAATCGAGATCTGGGTATCACAGAGAACAGATTAAAAGAGGTGGGTGCATAAAGTATATATAATAATAATAAAAGTGAGAAAGATTACCAATAAAAAATGACTATTATATACACTATACAGTAATGTTTGCAGTTGAAACTTGATAGCCGACGACGGCTAAGGAGACCAACCACCAAATTCTTTGTAAATAGAAAAAAGAATTAGTTTACGTATTTTGTTAATATTGTTTAGGGTTTAATGCTTTTCCATGGATTTTGGTTTGGAGAAAAATATTTTTATTATTTTAATTTATTTTTGAGTTATTTGAGTTATATTATTTTTATCATGATACTTTTTTTTATGTTAATGCGAAACAACATAATTTTGAAATGAAGAGATAAATTATCCCTTATAAAATGCTGGAATCGACATAATTGATAATCAGAAAACAGAGAAAGAGAAGAAAAGAGGAGGCAACAATTTACGTTAGTTCACCAACATCTAATAATATGTACCGTATTCTCCTGAGCTCATTCGTTACAAAGAATATATAAATAGGATTAGAAATCTTAAGGAATCACAAGCCTAAACCCAAACTACTTAAAAAAAAAAAATACACTAAGCAAAATTTAACACTTCCTTATAATTAAATTAATATAATATAATTTGGAGAAATTGAATTCGAGGTCTTTATTTACAGTTAACCATATCCATTTAATTTAACACTTCCTTATAATTGAATATTATAATATAATTTGGAGAAATTGAATTCGAGGTCTTCATTTACAGTTAACCACATCCATTTAATTTAATAATAATCTTTTTTGTGTAGAATTTTAAAATAGTTTAAATTCAGAAAAATGAAATTCACAAGTTTAAATGCATTTTATTGATTTAAGGGGATGCAACAAAAACGATTTAGAAAATAAATTAAAAAATTTGAATTAATAAGTGTTGTTAATCTTATACAACTGGTAGCAACTCAATTTTTTTTTTAAAATGGTGCCTAAGAAAGATTGAGTTGGTCTATTTTTATAAATTCAAAAGTTAACTTGAAAACATAACTAGATTTAGAAGCTAAACTATAAATAAAAAATAATTTCAGGACTAAATTGTTAGTTTATTACTTTATTCATTTATATATTCATGTGAGAAAGGTACATTACTGCCATACCATTGTAGGTCCAAATACCTCTCATTTAAGGCTTGGGCTTGGGCTTTATTTTCTTTCAGCAAGCAGAAAGGGGAAATCTTCAAGCAAGTCACTTACGTTGTTACCCTCCAAAATTTTGGTTTGCAATTATTGGTTTCCCTTTTCCTCTATTGCCTCGTGATTTTTTATAATTCTTGAACATGGCTTCAATACTGAAAGGAGAATGAATTAAGTTTTACAAAATCTTTTCGCAAAGTGTCTTCTTTGATATTTTAAAGAGTGTTTCATCAATAAAATGATTTAATAAGAAAAATCTAAGTGTGAGAGTAAGTGTGTGATCAATAAAATAAGCAAGTAAATAGATAGACACAATCAAAAATTGCAATTTCAATACTAAAGTAAAGAGTTTAAGGTTAGATAAATTGCAAACTAGATGTATCCTGGTTCGGTCACCACCACTGTTACCTACGTCCAGACTGAAGCCGCTCGATCAATTTTTTTCACTAACTATCAAGCTTGAGGGTGCTTGACAAACCACTACAACCTTTCAAGACTTCGGGCTCTTGATGCCTTACAATTTTTCACTCCAAATTTTTTTGGGAATTTGGTGACCTCTCAAGTGTAAAAGATTCACTCCCTTAACAATTCAAGATAACAAATGGAGGTGTTTAACAATGGCTAAGTACTCTCAAAGCACAGATTATACAAGTTGAAGAACTATGAGTGTTGACACTCTCACAAGAATAAAGCTCAGAGAATTTATGATCAAGAAGACAAGAATAAAGCAAGTAGTATGATTTAAATGAGTAATAATGATCAAGAAAAGTTGTCCAATCAATGGAACAATAATCTCTATTTATAGAGGGCCCCATGGGAGTTTTTATACTCATTTTCGCAAACTAGTCGTTTTATAGTCGTTATTTTGTCTTCTACATAGTGGGTAATCCATTACCATTGCTTGGGTAATCGATTACCAACCTGTTAAAAGGTTGGATTTCATCCCAAAATGGTTTTCTCGTGATCCAAATCAGTTTGAAATCCTTTCAAGCATTTGATAAACATTAAAAATAGATTTTCATGCTAGGAATGCATCTAAATGTTTAAACGATGATTTAATACATGTATTTGAAAAATACTTTGAGTTTTGTTCATGTAAGAAATCAATTTCCCTTTTAAATGATTCTAAGTCCTAAGATATATTACTTTGCGATTGCTTGGACTTAGAGTCTTCTATTGAAGCTTGAATCTTGATCTTCTTTAGACTTCTTTTTTATGGTTGCACTTTGAAGCTTTCTTTCCATGCTTGTTTGTTATCATCAAAATCGTTGAAACTTTATATTCTTTACGTAGAGTGCATTGGTTCCATAATAATAGGGGAAGAAATTAAAATTTTAAAATTAATAGGAGATATTAACTATTATAAATATGTTTTAGGTAGAGATTAACTATTAGTACTAACTAGTGTATTACCCGTGCGTTGCACGGAGAAAAAAACCCAATTTGTTTGTCTGGTAAAAGTTAACGCAAATCGTAAAAGTATATCGTTGCATTTTAACTTATCCTATAGTCATTTAGAAATTACATAGTTTGACTCAGCTTCTTTTTGTATTTCTCAGAGATGAATTTTCATTTATCACAATCTGATTGTTCATTTTGTTTAAATTCTTGTTTATGAAAT
The DNA here is from genome assembly GCF_033153095.1 of Gastrolobium bilobum. Taxonomy (NCBI): domain Eukaryota; kingdom Viridiplantae; phylum Streptophyta; class Magnoliopsida; order Fabales; family Fabaceae; genus Gastrolobium; species Gastrolobium bilobum. The sequence continues at coordinate 627,287 of NW_026899394.1, forward strand.
ATTTACAACAATAAATCCAATTATCTTAGCCACACAAAGAAGAATTTGTTAGACAGTAAATATATAAAAAAAAAAAGTTGGCAGGTGGAGCGAGCTGGCCCGCTTAGCCTAGCCCATTTTGCCATATCAAACTGTCAGCATTTTATATCAGCTTGTAATAGGTTTTTATATTTATCCACACACAAAAAGTCCTTATAGTTGCGTCTAGATTACTATCTATGTATGTTTTCTATAGTTGCCACTAAATCGACTCTCTGAGGTGTATGTATTTGTGACATATATATTAGATGAAGAGTTGACAAATATTTGAGTTATTACTTTTAATATTCTAACAAACACTTAGCCACACAAAGACGAGTTTGTTAGACAATAAATATAAGGGGAAAAATGTGTTGGCAGGCAGGGTGGGTCGTCCCCATTTTGTTTAGATGCTTGTTTTTGAAATATTTACAGTAGTAAATCCAATGATCTTAGTCACACAAAGACGAGTTTGTTAGACAGTAAATAAAAGAAAGGTGATAGCAGGGGGTGGGTCAGCCCTCCGGGCTAAGTCCATTTTGTCACTTCTAACTATCAACATTTTATATCAGAATGTAATAGAGTTTTGTATTTATCCGCACAAAAAAATGTTCTTATATTTGTGTCTACATTACTATCTATGTATGTTTTCTATAGTTGTCACTAAATCGATTCTCTGAGGTGTGTATATTTGTGACATATATATTAGATGAAGAGTTGGAAAATATTTGAATTATTTACGTTTAATATTTGCGTCATGATATCGTCTTTGTGTGTTTGTAAATATTTGAGTTGGCAAATATTTGGTTTTAAGTTTGTATATTCAATTCTTTGGTTTTACTTTCCAAAAAATTGGTTAATATTACTCCACAATTCGATATCATGACTAATTCTTTTTAATAATGTTATTAAAACCGGCCCGGTCATTGACCTGGTCGAGGTACTGGGTTACTAGTTCAACCAGTGGGTCATCGGTTCAACCGCATGACCCGGTAATTATATGCAATTTTATAATTTATATTAAAAAATTATAAACATACTTAAATATCTAAAAATAATGATAAAAATTTCAAATATTTTAATATAAAAAATAATAAATCATATATTATTATCCAATAAAAGATCAAACAAAAATATAATGATCGTGATACAGGGCTTTAGGTTCAGAAAATGACATCTCTAACTATAAATCAAATCAAAATTTTCTGCATATTGCATAATTGAGATAATATTAATGTTGTAGGTACATAACTTATGTAAGTCAATAAGCAAAAGAATATTCAAATATATCCATTATGATTTTTTTTTTTAAAAAAAAATTGGATTTTTTTTTTAGGACCGGGCCGGGTCACCGGTTAACCGACAGAGACACCGGTTTTCATGAAAATCAGTCGGGTCAGACCGGGTCGCATCGGTTCTGATACATGATCGATCTGTTGCTTCAACCGGATCGGTTATATGACAGGTGTACCGATTCCCAGATCGACCCGGCCGGGTCAGTTCGGGTTTCTTAACACTGCTTTTTATTGTAAGTGTAATAACAACACTGGTTGCAAAAAAAAATCTCCTTCAAGTGTAATAAACTTTTAAAAAAGTTGTAACATGCAAAAGTGTCGTTCCATTCATAAAAAAAACTACTCCTTCACTTTTACAATGCATTAAATGCAATTCATTACATTTCGTTTTCCGATACAACATAATAAATGCAAAGTACAAAAACTTGAAAGAAACAACAATTTCAGTTCACTCTTACAGCAAACCCATCCCAATTTCGTTTTTATCACGCTTTCGTCTCTTTTCTGAAAATAGCTGTCATCTCTCTTTCTTTCTTTTTTTAAAAAATAGCTATCGTCTCTTTATCTGCTTCTTCTTCTTTGCCATAGTTGCCTCATCGTCTCTTTTTTTTTTTTTTTTAAATAGCTATCGTCTCTTTAACAAGTTCAAGTATCAACAAGTTTAAAATGCTTCTTCTTCTTTGTCTTTTTATCTTATCGCCTCCGCCGCCTCTGCACTAACCAAATCTCTGGCGAGACATCTGTACCACCGTGTGGCCTTCCCTGGTGGACCCCATTGTCGGCCAAGTCATCTCCGCCATCCCCGGCGGCCACCGTTCTATTTTTTTCGACGTTTTTTCTTCCCTTATATTGTTTATTTTTGACTCTGCGAGTCACCAGTTTTAGTAAAACCAACCGATTTATTGTGGTACACACCGGGTCACACCGATTTGTTGCATGTCTGATCTATTACTTTATCCGGACGGGTCACATGACTGGTTTACCGATTTCTGATTTGACCCGGCCGGTCCGGTCCGATTTTTATGACACTTAGGTATTAATCCTAATGGGTGATATAGTTGGTGAGTGAGACGTGCTCAAAGAGCGGACTCATGGGGTTGAAAAGTCTTTAATTCGATTTCAGTCAAAGTAAATTGAGGCCGCTTGTAAAAATATTTGCACTCTATACTACGAAAGGAATTAACTAGGGGTGTGCAAAAAAACTGGTTCACTTGCTCTGTCCTTGACCTGGCCTTGACCTGACCCATAAATACCTAATTTTATTGAACTGGGTTTAAATACTGACCCACTTTTATTTAGGTCAGTTTTAGACCTGACTTGTTTTAATAATGACCCATTGACCCAAAACTTGACCCATACCCATTATGTGAAAAAAAAGAAAAAGAAAATTACAATTACAATTACAATAAAAGAAAACTTTTAACGTAATACAATTACGTCAAAAAATTTTACGGAAAATATTGTCAACAAAATTTGTGACTAAAAATATTTCTGTAAAAAAATTTGACAGAAAAATTTTTGTGTCAAATTTTTTTAAGGAATCTAAATTTTGTCAAAATATTTCACAAAAATACATATTCATCAAAAATTTTGACGAAACACATTTCCATCGAAATTTTTTGACGGAAAAAAATTCCATCAAAATTCTTTACAAAATTCAAATTTCGGCGAGAGTTTTCGATGAAAATATTTTCTATAAACTTTTTGACAAAAAAAAAAAAATTCATCGAAATTTTTAGCGAAACACATTTCCATCGAAATTTTTTGACTAAATATTTTCGTCAAGTTTTTCGATAAAAAATATTTTCATCAAAATTTTCAACGGAACACATTTCTGTCAAAAAATTTCGTAAAAAAATTTTGATAAAAAATTTTGACGGAAAAAATATTCTGTCAAAATTCTTTAGAGAATCTAAATTTCGTCGAAAGTTTCAAATGAAACATTTCCCTTAAAACAATTTTCGTCAGAACACATTCCTATCGAAATTTTGAACGAAAAACATTTCGTCAAAATTTTTGGCGAAATTCTTTTTTCGTTTAAAACATTTGATGAAGGAAATCATTTTCGTCAAAACTTTTGGCGGAAACTAAATTTCGATAGAAAATTTATTTTTGTAAAAATTTTCATTAGAGAAAAAATTTCGTCGCTTTTCGACAAAAAGTATTTTGACGAAAAAATAATTTTGTGACGAAATTTTCGTCGTTTACAATGTAGAAATTTCGACGAAATTTTGTGAAACCAAGTCAAAAACGGATCAGGTCAGATTTGACCCACTTCAGAAATCAAGTCAGACCCACTTCAGAAACCAAGTCAGGTCAGATTCGATCCGGTTCTGAACTAGTTCAAAAAAATTCAAACCAAGTCAAACTTGACTTGGATCAAATTATAGCTGGTCGGGTCAAAATACCTGACTTATAAAAATCAAGTTGGGTCGAGTCGGCACAAAAACCTGACCAATGTGACCCATGCACACCCCTAGAATTAACATCATCTAAATGGATTAAAACAAGCTAGAAAAAAAATATACTACCTACTTGCATGATCCTTTTAAACATATCATCATTTATGTGATAATGATTCTCTCACTAATTAAACATGGGTTTTATAATTCTCATTTAACATGAGAATTCAAATTTTCCTACACACCCTTCGATTTTCTTGCTGACATGGGTCCTACATATAATTTTTTCTAACACTTGAGTCCCACTTGCTTTTTATCTCTACAACATGAGAATTAAATTCTCATTTAACATGAGAAAATCAAACCCCAATTAAACATTCTAGAACATCAGGACCATCGTAGGTCATATTTATATTAAAAAAAAAACCTGATTTCAGATAATATTTAAAGTATTAACCGATTTAATGCAATCAGTCCCTCACGAGGAGATGCGAGATTGGTTTCATATGGGATGATGCGAGACTGTCACGATCTTATTTGTTGATCCTAAATTTTATTATTTCTCTCACTTCCATCCCCTCGTCCTGCATAAATGTCAATTATTGTAATAAATAATTATTATTATATAATAATTAATAGGGAAAGAATCTATTTACATAATTTGAAAAACAAATTACACTAAGTATGACCGGTCATACACTCTTGAATTGATGTATAACTGGTTATACTTAGTGTAATTTGTAAGAATTTGTAAACAAAAGATTTGTAAATATAACCTTCTCCTAATTAATATTATAAACAATGCATTTATTAGTACTTAGAAATTCATATCAAATTTAATTTTTCATATAATGATTAATATTGTATATAATTTTCATTTATGTAGTGTAAGATTCAAAATTCTTAAAAAATTAAAAATAATAAATATATTACTAATAATGATAATTTAAGATTTAATTTATTTTACCTTTTTGCTAATATAAATTCAAATATTTAGTATTATTTAACAACAATTCAGAATCCTTTTATAATTATTAAAATGTCTAACGAATAACTCCAGCATTTAAGTAATTATGAAATTATATACACCACGTCATTCACAACTTAAATGATATCAAATTTTAGCCTACCAAAAAAAAATGATATCAAATTTTTAAATTCTTTGGACGAAATGGAAAAGAAAAGAAAAATCAATTATGACGATATCATTGTTGATAATAAATTCAATATTTTTTATTAATTTACAAGGATTCTGAAAGATCACATCAGAAAAGTAAGAATTATGGTTTTAGGTCAAATTATTGTGTTTTTTGAAAAAATATTTACTCGGCCTTGCAATAGACGAGATCAGGGTGCCATAGTGAGACTTAGAACTAACTTCGAAATTATTTTTCGACGGAAGAATTCAGATATATGATATCATTTAAGTGCCCAGCATACAAATCTTGAGATCGGCCATTAATACATTTTTCATTCCCATTACTCTTTATATTAAATCTTAAGCCTCTTATCTACCAGTTAACCCTAATTTTTTCCGAACCCTTCCTCACCACACATCAACATCGTATCATGGAACATGTCGGACATTTAAAAGTACGAAGACATTTCATGGTCTAAAACAAAAAATTATATAAGCAAAGGTTATGGAACAATGTAATTGTCTATTGTACCATGCAACAAAGCTCAATTTTAAAGAACAGAGACTTCTGAAGGAAAAACCAATCAATTCAATACTCAAAACACCTGCATAAAAATTGAATTTAACAGCTTAAGTAGCTCGCAAATTAGAATAACAATAAGGGGACGTTTGGTTGAGGAAATTTTTTTGGAATAGTATAATAGATAGAGAAATGATTGGAAAGATAGATAAAGTGAGATAGGTAGAAAAATGTAAAAAAAAGTTGTTTGGTGGGGAAAAACTTTACTGGAAAAATTAGGTAACTTTATGAAATCAACAGTGCATTAAAAGCCAGATAACCGGTTTTCTGAAAAATCCCACCTTCAAATTGGGTTTCTAAACAGTGCGGATATCTATGTTTCTCATAAATCCATACAAATTGGATAGATGGGTTTTTGGTGAAAATACGTTGAAACAAACATGGTGTTTCTAAAAGTCATACTTGAGAAACATAGATATCCGCTGAAAAGCTCCCAACCAAACACCACCAAATGCTTTTATGCTAAATTCTAAAATAATGTAGATAACAATATGACAACAATTATAAAAGTTGAAAGTGCAGCTTTGGTCATTAAATTAAAATTAACTTTTTAAGAATTTCCTTCTTCACATTATTAAAAAAAATATTTTACTTTTCTCTCGTAAAACCAAACCGAGTCCTATCAATAATAGAATGAACATGCATAAATTTTCATTCAAACAGAAAAAAGAAAAGAAAAAGGTCCATTAAGCATGTTCTAAGCAAAAGACAATGAGCCCGGAAAAAGGCTAGAGCAGCATAGGTAGAACAATTAGGAACATAAACCAACCGAACAAATTCATGATAGAGCATTAATTTATCAATGATCCAAAGGCCAAAAAATAGAATAAAGTAACTTAAACACTTGAACTGTATGCAACTTGCGAGTTAATCAAAATGTACCTTGACTTCATGAGAATGTATGCATAGACAATATAAATCTACAGTTCTAAATACTTAAAAATCCATTGCAGAAGATTCATTCCTAAATCCTAACCGTTCTCGTTCATGATTGAACTATCTCCCCAGCTTCTGCATAAAAAAAAAGAAATGTTAAGACACAGGATGTTCCACATAACAATAGAGCATGCATCATATTAGTTTGTAGAAAATAGACAACAGCTAATGAATTCCATACAAAGATGTTATTATACATAAATTACTTAAGTAGTCATCAAACTGATAAATCCTGCCTAGAATCAGACAAGCTATGCAGAAATGTAAAATGATCGCAACATGAAATGTGAGATCCTAACTATTACATAAAACTATATTCAAGATCGAGACTATATATATATATATATATATATATATATATATATATATATATATATATATATATATATATATTCACATACAAAAAATATAAGGCATAATAAGGTATGTAGGATCTCGAGTTTGACAATTTTAACTTGAAGAGTCATGTAGAAGAAATAGAAAAAGTTTACAACTATTTTGCAATATTACATTCTACATTGGCTAAATTAAAAAATGTACAATGCAAAGGATTTGAAAGAGCAACAATTCCAATTCCAGAAACTCAGATTGTATTTTAATTCTTCACCAACAGCCAAGCAACAAGAGACACAAGACTGATAATCACCAGTTTTTAAGATAATAAGTTGTACAATCAACAGTTGAAAGACGAATAGAGAGATGAACAAGTTACAAAAAAAGGACAAGAAAAATCATTCAAATCACATCATCAATGGTTTCAAGCCTTTCAGATTATTAAAATCAACAATATTATATGTCACCTGATTAATATCATCATATATCTCCATAAGTTCAAGTCAAAGTTAGAGGTATCACATTAAAATTAAATTATAGAAAATAAAAGGCACCTAAATACAATAAATTACAGCAAAAGGCACCAGGTGATTTATTTTCCACAACATTGGTAAATTCCCACCAAAACTCATCATTTCTCATAACTTCACAATTCTCAATAAATAGGAATTAAATGGTCAAAAGAATTAGAGAACATTACATACCGCAATTCTTCTGGTTTGTCTCTGTTGGTGGTGTTTTCATGCTTACACCACAGTCACTCGGGAGTGACAGCAGACTCTCTGTATGCATAGCTGCCATGCACGGATAAATATCATAAGAATACTTGCCATTTTCTAGAAAATTTCCCTTGTCTTTAAATTTCATCAGTTCCAGAGAATTTCCCTCATCATTAAATTTCATCAGTTCTAGAAACTTTCCCTTATCGTGAAATTTCAATTCAGAATGACAACTGAATGCAACAAGTTCACCACCTTTGGCAAAGCATAGAGGTGAAATTTTCCTATTATGAATCACAAACAAAGTCCAAGATGACTCCACTTTATATTCTTTCATCATCCACACGTAAGTTGAATCAACGTCCCAGCAACATAGAGTAAGACACCCTCCCATTATACACAAACGATGACGAAATACACGATCAGAGAAATAAGATCTTGGCAAAGATATCTGGGATAAATTCTTCTCTATCAAATCAAAGACAATAATTACATTAACCAATACATGTTTAATTTTAATAGGAGAGTGAGCCAACCAATGAATAGCACCATTAAAGAACAATCCAGATCGAGTATAGATCACTCGATATTGATAGAGGCGATGCTGAAAGGGAGTATTGAATTTTTTCCATGAATTGGTTCTGAAAGAGAAAAACACCGAATCGTCCTGGCATAACACAACTACCAAGTAGTCATCAGTGGAAGGGTCATATCCAAAACCAATAAGGTATGGCTGCGGATAAATATATTTCTTTCTTACAATCTCAGGGCACGATAGTTGTTTGTGGAAACCAGTTGATGGATTCCACAGATAGAGATTAGGGTTTTCGTCTCTTCCTAAAAGTAAGAAACCTCTACACGAACCAAAAATCGCAACAGGTTCACCAGGCTGTGGACGCGGGGAAACAAGGCTCACAAGAGCAGAATCATCATGAAGCGATGCGTCAACATCAATGGATAGAGCTTCGCTACCAGAAGATGCTACGCAGAGTACTCTATTTGAGGGTGTGGCAGATAGTTCAAAATGCGATTTTGCAAAATGAGGATTAGAAATTAGAGAAAGCCATGACTTACACACACACTTGAATCGAACAAGGGATTTCACAGGTAATCTCAACATAATTTCTTCTATCAAATCCCCATGGAGCTTACTCTCCATCGCTCCTTCCCCCCGTTTTTTCATCTCAACACCGATTTAGGTTAGGGTTAGGGTTAACTCATATGATATATAATCAACAAATTTAAATAAAAGAAGGGAGGGATATTGTGACAACCAAGTTGTGTTACTACAAGTGACTACCAATCAATCTCACCGTAAATCGATTATGTTGATCCAACGGTTATATTTATTTCCCATATTTAAAGTGAAAACATTAAATATGGAAAATCATAACCATACAAAGGTGAAAATAAATATAAAGTATTAAATTTGACAAATCATAACCATACAAAGATGGAAATAAATATAACCGTTAGATCAATATAACCGATCTAACAATAAGATTGATTGATAGTAACTTGGTAGTAACACAACTTGGTTGTCACAATATCCTTATAAAAAAAATATAAAAACAGAACTTTTACATAGACCTTCCTTCCACTGAGATTCCCAACAGAAAAGGAATGACAAAGAAAAACTCAGTTAAGCAAAAAGGAACAGAAAAAATCATTCTACTCAGGGACAACATCTAAGGACTGTCATACTGTGATATAGGAGCTTCCTGAGTCCTTTTGCCAAATATCAGTGCCCTTTTATTTTTCCAATCAAACTCTGACTCTAAGTGGAGACTGACTGACCGATATGCATAATAAGCATAAAGGAAAAAAAAAATTCAAAATTGATATTATTTCGAAATACAATGATCCTATTTAATAACAAGTGATGGAATGAATATTGAAATAAATTTATGTGTATTGAATTGATACAAGAGATACAATATATATAAATACATTAGTGAGCTTATCCTAGACCTAACTCAAATTTAAATTAAAAAAATTATTAGAAAAAAAAACGTGAGTGGGGTAAGGTAGACAGTATAAATGATGTGGGTCAAGCTTTGTTTGCTTGGAATTTTCATGGATTCTTATATACAAAACAATTGATAGAACAAATTATTCAGTTAGTTTGACCCTTTTTTTTAATTAAAAATTATTGTTAAGTTAAAGTTAAAAGTTGTTTGTTGATTATATAATAATCTTATCTCAAAAGTTATTTAAAAGTTCAAATTAAAAATAATTTGATATAATTTAAAAAAAGTTCCTTTTAGGAGATTTTAACTTTTAATTTTTTTTCTTCATTATAAAATAACTCCTTTTAATATAAGAACTTTTATAAAAAATTGTTTGATATAATTTCTATTTATAAGAAGAAGAAGAGAAATTAAAAAAAATCAAACACATGTTCGCAAGTTATTGGGACTTAAATTAAAGAATAAATAACATTTAGTGAAAATAAAATAAAATAAAATAAATGAGTGTACAACATAGGCTGAGTATTGTGTAGAACAATTGACATAAAATTGATGATCTCGTATAGAACAATTCACATAGGAACAGGAATTGCTGCATTGGGAGACGTAACCAAAATGTGGAAGAAATGTTTGAAAATAATATAGGGGCGTTTGATAGGAGTTATTTTTTTAGAATACCAGGAAATTGAATTTGAGATTCGTATTTATTCATGTTTAATAAGAGTTTTCACAAAATTTTCTCGGATATTTAATTTGTCCAGGATTTTTATCTATGCATAAGAAATTGTGTTGAAATTTTCCTTTCTAAAATAGCATCAAAGAGGTGATACTTTTAGAATACTGGATGATGGGATTTTCACACCAAAATATTTGGATAAATCTACCATTTCCTTCCACAAGCATACTTATAACAAAGCTATTTGTCGGTAGCACATGTGACAATGCCTAATTAACTTCTCTCTTCTTGTCTATCACCTCTTCAGTATTTGAGGGTATCCCATAAAGACACGCTACTCTCACCATTAACAAGATTTGGAGATTAGAGAGGGGAAGCTTCAATGCTTTTTGATTTGGACCCTTCTTTGAAATACAGACAGTGATCGAAACAAATTAAAGAGACAAATAATGAAGAAAATTGGAGTTCGATTTAAAGTTACTTGGCCTAGCTACACTCTTTTTCCAGCATTTTTAAATTTTTTTTTTCTCTTTTTGGTTTCTTTCATCAGCTACAAAGGAAAGAGCTCCTAGACCTTTTTCTTCTTCTCATAAGTAACTAGTGACTGTGAATAAAAAAGAGAGAGTAATATTTCACAATCAATCAAATGCAGACTCAATAAATTTAACTAAATAATACCAGTAATATTTTGTCATACTAAATAACTTTTTGTAATATTTTCAAATAATTTCTTTTTTCTACCATATTTCTAAAAATCATGATTCTCAAACACCACAATTTTTTTTTCTCTACCAAAAACTTCGAGTGAACAAATTACAGCATCACCAGTTTTGAGAATCACTTAGCCAGTTTTGTCCACTACTGTCACTCTGCCATCTAATTACAGCATTCGGGTCCAAGACATAACAAACCCAAGAAATAGGGTACTAAGCCCAAGTATTTACAACAATCTGCGATGTAATGGGCGCATTTATTAGGCCCAGTTAGTTATTCCGTTTAACTAATTCGCCTTTTTTCTGTCGTAAAAAATAAATCATCATCTCAAAAATAAAGATTTTGATCATGACTTTGGAATAAAATTTTCTTGTCCATTAAATCAGTAACGTCAAGGCATTACCTCGGCTAAATCTAAAGTATCCCAATTGTTTCAGTTTATTTGTGGTTACATTCCCAAGGCTCACATAATATATAATGATATATTTTTATTTTTTATACTAAAATATTAATATAATATGTGCGAAAAAATTTATAAATAGAAATAATAAATAAATATTTTGAATATGATATGATGTCTTTAAGAAAAAATTATCATAATATAATTAAAATGAAATTAAAAATTTATTTTTTTCAAAATAAAAATAAAGAGCAAGGATGATGAATACTATATTACTCTTTATATCTTAAAAGAATTTAATACATGTGTCAAATTAAATATAATTACATTCCTTACTAAATTATTTGTATAAAGTTCAAAATTACATCAAAATTATATTACAAATATATGAGACAAAATTAAGTCGTATAACTATTTAAATTCAAATAATTTTCTTATGATAGATATATTTAACACTTTTAGTCAAATATTATCTTTAAAATATTTCCACTATGAAGTTTTTTTAAAGCAAAATAAGTTAATTTAAACTTGAACTAAATAATCTCCAAAAAAAAAAAAAAACTTGAACTAAATATTTATCTATATGGCTGATATCAAAAGTTTCAAAATTATGAATAAAATATGAAAATGTCTTTTAATTGGGCCCACTAATTTTTACTCTGTTCATTTTACAATAGGATCCACTCACATTTCTGTGAGCGTAACAGGATAATTTTTTTTTGGTAGTAAAAACAGAAATAATTTTTTCATTTAATTTTATGTTAAAAACGATATATATAAATAATCTTCATTCTTCGTTCAGCACATAATTCACACCGATATAATTATAATAGTTTTTTTTTTACCTTCCTGTTATTTTGTTATGGAGGAACTGAGATGAAGAAATGACTAAAAAGTTGAAACACTAGCATGTTCTTTGATTGGTTAAAGCTACTAACCTTATTAGCATCTGTGTAAATGTTTATGTTAAATAACTCCTCGATTTTGTTTTCTACACATCCAAGACCTCAAATTTCAACTAATTTTTTACTATTTAAAGCTGAAATTTATTTTCATTATATAAGTGAGGTTCATAATAGTTGAATTCTTAACCACTTAATTTTAAATACTGTAATTTACTCTATGTCATGTTATGCATATAAATTTTTTAAAAATGTACATTAATAGGCTATTAGTACTAGCTAATAGTTAATTCCTCCCTAAAACATATTTATAATAGTTAATATTTCCTATTAATCTTAATAATATTTAAATTTTAAAATTTTAATTTCTCCCCCTATTATAAAAAAATACGACTCCACCATCCTCGCTGAATTCTTCATTCCTCCACAATTGATGTCTCTGTCGGAGGAATCAAAATATGGAGTTGAGGCAATTGAGGAAAAGGGAAACCAATAATTGCAAACCAAAATTTGGAGGTTAACAATGTAAAGTGACTTGCTTGAAGATTTCCTCCTCTGCTGGCCGAAAGAAAATGAGGCCCAGGCCCTAAACGAGAGGTATTTGGACCTACAATGGTACGACCCTAATGTACTTTTTTTTTTTTTTTTTTATAAAGAAGAAAAGCAAAAAAACTACAGAGTCCTAGTCAACCGGGGCCGAGCAACGCCCCTAAAATCATTCTCTCAAACCCCTATACACCCTTGAGGGGGAGTCTCTAATAAAACGGTCTTCCATCGTAAAGAATGAGAAAATCCAGCAAGCCAATCAGCAATTGTATTTCCTTCTATAAACGTACGAACAAAATTTACTTGCCAATCAAGGTTTCTCATCTATATAATCTTCCTAACCATGACTTGGGGAGCAGCCATCTCTGACCATGTTTAAAGCAACTTGAGAGTCTCCTTCAATAATAATTCTTTTATATCCTTTGTCCAAGGATAATTGAAGATCCAATAACAAACCCCACAATTCTGCCTTGATTGTTAGGGGTGTAAATGGGCCAGTCTGGCCCAGCCCAGCCTACGGCCCGGCCTACATTGAGCCCGGCCCAGGCTCGACTTTTCAGAAAAGTAGAGTAGGCTTAGCCTTATAAAAAAGCTTTTTTAACAAATAGGCCATAGGCCAATTTTGTCAAGCCCGACCTACAGCCTTGTAGGCTGGCTTATTTAATTTAGGCTAAATTGTACATTACCCCCTTGTACTAAGATCATGTTTCAAGAAACCACCTTATACTTTCAATTGTTACAATTAATCTCCTTTTATTGTGTAATTTTGACAATTAAGCATTTCTGTTAAATCTTTTACAAACATCGTTAAGCATAAAAAGCTTCTTCTCCATTTCTCCATCTATTTAATCCTCCTGTTGAAACGTTGTCCGACAGCAACCCATTTTAATTTGAAAAGCATATGCCTCCCTTGCTTCTTCTATGGTCTCTGGCAAAGCTGACTCCTTTTTGGATTCGTCTAATTCATGTAGCCTCCCTGATGTTTGGTCAATTAGAAAATTATAAATTAGAAAATGGAATAAAATAAATGGAGATCATGTGTGATTTGGATGTTGATTATTGACTAATATCTGTGGGTGTACCTTTGAAAATAGCATACCTTTGCTTTTCTGAGAACTAATAACCAGAACTTCCAATTCATCCGAAACATCTAGGAATTTTTCTCCGCAGTTTTATATTTGTATGGTATGCATCTACATGAGTACAATTGCAGCCACAAAATTAGCGAAAAAATAATAGTAACATTTGAAATGAAATGAAACAAAGCACCGAATGAAAATCGGAATTCACCAATTAATTCATTTTCAGTTCACCTGTATTATCCATTACCTAGATCCCATACCATTTCTACTCTCTCCCTCCTCTGCCATCACTTTTAATTGTTTTATTATTCTTCATGAGAAAATACAACTTATCCAAAACAGAAAAAGCCTTAGGGAATCAAATATGGTTTCCTTTTCAGAATTCACCAAAATCAGAACCCCACCACGTAGAAACTTTGAAATAGGGATGAGAACAAATTTTGATTGAAAAATCAGTTTCTCAAAAATTAAAGAACTGCCAGTTATGTATATAAAAAATGAAATGTCAATTAAGGGTGAATGGAACACGATAATCTTCTTTGACGGCTATTGGTCTGTCAATCAGCATTTCAACATAAAGAGTAAATAGATGGAGAAATGGAGAAGAAGCATGTGATGCTTAACAGTGTTTGTAAAAGATTTAACAGAAATGCTTAATTGTTAAAATTACATAGTAAAAGGAGGTTAATTGCAACAATTAAAAGTAGGAGGTGGTTTCTTGAAACATGACCTTAGTATAAGGGGGTAATGTATAGTTTAGCCTTTAATTTATTAAAATAAAATAATAAAATAATATTTATTTTATGTGGCAAAGACGCAAAGTACCAAATACCAATATCTCTTACTTTTTGTGCTATTTTATTTTATGAAAGGAAAACTTGTCTAATGTCTCCAAATTTTACATGCTGTTGCAGCTTAATACCATGGAGCAATGGGTACCTTGTTGGATTATGATGTTACTGATGAAGATCTTTCAATAATACTCTTATTTCCATTGTCTTGATGGTGGTTTAAAGATTTTTAGATGAATAATATTCTCTTATAGACTTTATTTCAGCATCCAATAATTGTATTTTTCTTATTTTCTACATTTCTTTGACTCTATTCCTCTATGATATACATTCTAAAGCTGGGGTATTATGTTGACTCTTTCTTGTTTGTCATTTTTTCTTATGAGAAGTATTAGTGCATGCATGAATGAAACTTTCTTTGCTCTATACTATTATTATTTTTGCTTAGTATCTACAGTGGGAGGCCTATAAGGCCTGTAGGCCATGTCAGGATTTCTTATTTTTAAAAAGGGGCCGGACTTGGCCTACAAATAAAGCCTTTAATAGGCCAGTAGGACAGAAAGGCTGAATTTTTTTTGACGTAGGCTTGGGCCAGGAAGGCCAAAGTCCGGCCCAGCCCAGCCCATTTACACCCTTATTGACCGTGCTTCCAGTCCCGAGATTTCTAGCCAAGCCGAATAAATCAATGAATAAACTAACAATTTAGTCCTGATTTTTTTTTAATAGTTTAGTTTATAAATCTGCTGCTGAAAGCACGTAGAAAAAAAATAGTTAAATAGAATGTTATAATATGATAAAAGAGTAATCCTATGGTTATCAGTATCTAGTTATCAAAATAAAAAAATTCAACTCCTACAATAAGAGTTATAAACACTTTTTTATAGACTAATTATAAATTGATCCACAATTTAAAATTTAAAATCCTAAAAATAAGAAAAATTCCTAAAATAAATTAAATGATAATTAACTTCTAAAAATAAATAATTACAATCAACTCATTCAAAACATGTCACAAGTCTTATATCTCAAATCCTGCCAAATGTATTGTTTTAAACAAATCACAATCATATCTGTTGCTTTATTTGAACGTGGCAGTAAGCACTATTTAAAAAAAACTGAGTTACTAACAGTTTTATAAGATTAACAACACTTATTAATTCAATTTTTTTATTTTATTTCCTTCATCACTTTTGTTGCGTCCCCTTTAAATCAATAAAATGCATTTAAACTGATTATTTTTAACAAAAAATTGTGAATTTTATTTTTCGGAATACAAACTATTTTAATATTCTACACAAAAAAGTTTATTATGAAATTAAATGGATATAGTTAACTGTAAATAAAGACATCAAATTTATTGTACCAAAAAAAAAAAAAGACCTCAAATTCTATTTCTCCAAATTATATTTAATTATAAGGTAGTGCTAAAGTGCAATTGGTTTTCTCAACCGTTGATGAACTCGTATAAATAAAGAAAAAAATAATTTTAAAGTAAAAGTGTTTCCAAAGTAAGTATTTAGTGAGATCTACTTCACCCAATTATTGAAAAATATGGAAAAAATACGTTAACCCAAAAAAGTAATGAAAGGATACTATAATTAAATGAGTTTGATATTTGTCATTTTAAATGACATAAGTTATGTCATTTTAAGAGAGATAGACACAAAGAATAAAAATTATGATGAGAAAGTGAGTGATTTTTTTTTAATGTAATTTTTTTTAAAATATTATTTTGTGTCTATCTCACCTTTTAAATGACATAACTTTATGTTATTTAAAATGAAAAATACTTTTCCTTAATTTAAATTAAATTTGATTGATGTATAAAACAATAATAATTAAATTTGATTGAAAAATACTGTTAAAATATGATGTTCAAATAATTAAATTTAAAATATTTAAAGCATATTAGAATATCATTTTTTAAGATAATTAAAAATATATCAAAATAAACTATTTAATGATATAGTATTATTCCTCTGAGCATGTTCCACCTAATCCCATTTCATACAATTTTGACCCGCATATCACATTAATATTTTCATATGTCAAAAGAGACAAGTGTATCACTTTTTTTAGATGTTTATTTATTTTGAGTATAACTTCTATTTCACATTTAGATAATAACTTTTATTGACGACTGCAAAGAAAGCTAATGGACGTCTATTTTTTGTGGTTCTGGTTTATTGTATTTTTTTTAATAGTTTGGACTTAAGTTCATAAATAACTACTGTTAATTAGTTTACCAAAAATTTTTTTTACTGTTGATTAAGATTTTTAATTCTATTTATATTTCTCTGCGGTAACGAGAATATAGTATATATTACTTAATTCTATTTTTTTTAACGCACGTTTGAGAATATAGTATATATATTTCTCTGTGATTACGCATTGTCTCTTCCTTTCTTCTCTTTCTCTTTGTGTCGATTCCAACATTTTATAACGGATAATTTATCTCCTCATTTCAAGATTAAGCTGTTTCTCATTGACATAAATTTTTTTTTATCACGATAAAAATAAGGGTTTTATAATTCTCATGTTGAAGGAGAATTAAAATTTTATGTTGTAGAGATAAAAAGCATGTGGGACTCATGCGTTAGAAAAAATTATATGTAGAAGCCATGTCAGTACGGAAATCGAAAGTTGTGTAAAAAATTGTAATTCTCATGTTAAATGAGAATTATAAAACCCTAAAAATAATATAACTCAAATAACTTAAAATAAGTTAAAATAGTAAAAATATTTTTCTCCAAATCAAAATCCATAGAAACACATTAAACCCTAATAATATTAACAACATACAAAAACTGATTTTTTTTTTCTATTTACAAAGAATTTGGTGGTTGGTCTGCTTAGCCGTCGTCGGCTATCAAGTTTCAACTGCAAATAGTATTGTATAGTGTATATAATAGTCATTTTTCTTTGGTAATCTTTCTCATTTTTATTATTATTATATATTCTTTATATACCCACCTCTTTTAATCTGTTCTCTGTGATACCCAGATCTCAATTTTCCTGCAATTCGATTCAAATATCAGGTTTTCCCTTCAAAGTTCCTTTTTTTACTTTTTATTTTATTTTTGGGATTCACATTGATTTAGAGTTGGTGGTTTGTATAAACTTAATTTGTTTGCCCAGAAATTCTATTTGCAATTGTTGCTTTTAATATTATTATTATTATTTTACTAGATTTCATTTGTTTGTTGGGGTTTATGGAAAATCTATACGGCAGTATGCTTGCTGTTCTTTCTGGGTTTGATATTCTTAGTGTTGCTGATATGGGTTTATGTTCTTATTTCTTACTGATTGATGCTCTTAATTGTTGTGGGATGAGTTTGTTGGACCATGATTCTTGGTGACACTGCTTTGCATGCAGCGGATACACTTGTTATGATTTGTTGGGTTACTCTGTCTGTGCAGTAATATTTAAAAAAAACAAAAAAAACAAAGGGATGTGAGATCTTGTAAAACTTGGTTGTCTTTCTGTATTTTAGCCTTGGGTGAACAAATAATTGTTTTGGATTGCATTTTGAATGTTGTACTTTTGCATTTTGGCATTTTGTGGGCTTTTGAGGCCATAGCCATTGCTTGGTATGTGCATATCTTGGAAAGTATACAGCTTGTTTGGTATTTGGGTTTCATAATTAACAACTAATCTTTTGGATAAGTGAAGAGGAACTTATCTTTCGTTTGTTGGGTGGGTCACCTAAGAGCCTAAACCTTAAGGTACTCTAATCTTTTTTTAGTGTGATCATAGGATCAATTTCGTAATCGCACTTTTTGAGGGAAAATTTGTAGAAACTAATATCCTTTTATCTCTAAATATCTTTGAATTAGAAGACACCCTATGTTCGAGCTTATTTGACTCGGTAGAAGTTTTATTGATGGCATAGAGAGTTCCCCAATCAAATTCTAATTGTCTTCAATTATTGTAGTTTACAATTTACAGATTTTTATTTTCCTTCAGGAATCAGAATTTCATGCCTGCTTGTTAACCTTTGTACTTTATTCTTATATGCATTTTCGATCATTGATCAGGAAATAAATCATGGCTCAAACCACAAATCTTACAAGAATAGGCCTTGCTGGACTGGCTGTTATGGGCCAAAATCTTGCACTCAACATTGCTGAGAAAGGCTTTCCTATTTCTGTTTATAACCGAACCACATCCAAGGTTGATGAGACTGTGGAACGGGCAAAACAAGAAGGTAATCTTCCGGTGTATGGCTACCATGACCCTGAAGCTTTTGTTCATTCCGTTCAAAAACCTAGGGTGATAATAATGCTTGTCAAGGCTGGGGCACCTGTTGACCAGACTATTAAGACCCTCTCTGCATACATGGAAAAAGGTGATTGTATAATTGATGGTGGTAATGAATGGTACGAGAACACTGAGAGGAGAGAGAAAGAGGTGGCTGAATTGGGTCTGCTCTACCTCGGGATGGGTGTTTCAGGCGGGGAGGAGGGTGCCCGAAATGGTCCCTCTTTGATGCCTGGTGGTTCGTTTGAGGCTTACACATACATAGAAGATATTCTTCTCAAGGTGGCAGCTCAGGTCCGTGACAGTGGTCCTTGTGTGACTTATATTGGTAAAGGTGGATCTGGTAATTTTGTGAAGATGATCCATAATGGAATTGAATATGGTGACATGCAGCTGATTGCAGAGGCTTATGATGTACTGAAGTCAGTTGGAAAGTTGTCCAATGAGGAACTACAAAGTGTCTTCTCAGAATGGAACAAGGGAGAACTTCTGAGTTTCCTGATTGAAATCACTGCAGATATATTTGGAATTAAGGATGATAAAGGAGATGGATATCTTGTTGACAAGGTTCTGGACAAAACTGGCATGAAGGGTACTGGTAAGTGGACTGTTCAGCAAGCTGCTGAATTATCAGTTCCTGCTCCCACTATTGAAGCGTCTTTGGATGCTAGGTTCCTTAGTGGGTTGAAGGAGGAAAGAGTTGAAGCTGCAAAGATCTTTAAATCAGGTGGCTTTGACAATATCTTGACTGATCAACCTGTAGATAAGCAGAAGTTGATTGATGATGTTAGAAAGGCTCTTTATGCAGCAAAAATCTGTAGTTATGCACAGGGAATGAATCTGATCCGTGCGAAGAGCATCGAAAAGGGTTGGGATTTGAAGTTGGGCGAACTGGCCCGGATTTGGAAAGGGGGTTGCATCATTAGAGCGATATTCTTGGACAGAATCAAGCAGGCATATGATAGAAACCCTAAACTTGCAAACCTTCTTGTGGATCCAGAGTTTGCGAAGGAAATAATTGACCGTCAATCTGCCTGGAGGAGGGTTGTTTGCCTTGCTATCAATTCTGGTATCAGCACCCCTGGTATGTCTGCTAGTCTTGCGTATTTTGACTCTTACAGAAGGGACAGGTTGCCAGCTAATTTGGTGCAAGCTCAACGAGACTACTTTGGTGCTCATACATATGAAAGGGTTGACATAGATGGTTCTTACCATACCGAGTGGTTCAAGCTCGCCCAACAGTCAAGAATTTAGATTACTCTATTCGAACCCATCAGCATTCCTAATAAATGTAATGTTTTATTCTCAGGACTGTTTGCTGAGTTGAGCTTACATTACGTATCTGCAATATGGTGAAGTTTTATTCCATTATGTCCAACTGAATTGTTTGGTTTTTGTTTTTCCAATGAGTATTATATCTTTGCTGTTCCTGCTTTGTGCTTGATACAAAATTGTCACCATTGGTGGTGCCTTTTTTAGTTTTCAGATTTTGATAAGATTTCTTTAGCACCATGGATACCTGTTATGTTTATTAAGTTACTGCAGAAGTTGAATTTTGTTTTTTTCTTCTTAGTTCCATTGTTTACTTTTTGAGTTTAGTTTTTATCACTGTCTCAGCAAAAAAGTTTGACATTGTTAGAGAATATTAAGAATTTCCGTAGATTATCTAGAATATCTTTCTTGATTTGTTTAGTTGTTGTCTTATTGGTATTGGGTTTGGGCTTGTACTATTAATACTAGTACTTGACCTAATTATTAGTATAATAATTTTTAGTATAATGATTATTAGATTATGGTATTGTACCACATTATATCTATAATAATATTTTCCATTTATTAACTTGAGTTCTCTTTCTTTCTTTTTCTTCTCACCTAATCCTAAACTTATAATTCTTAATAGACTTTATCATCTAATCATATGTTGCACATCAAGATTCTAAGAAGTCAAACACTTGTAATATTATGGCATGATTGGCCAATAGTTAAAACAGGGAATCAAAATTAAATCCTTAATTTTTAACTAACTGCATATGTTGTTGTGAAACTTGACGCAGCTGGTCTGAACCCGAAACAAAAGGGAATAGTTGTTGTAAGCCAACATAAAATTTGTCACATTTTTTTATTTATGGATCAACAATACAAATATTGGTAGTTGATAGAGGCCAATGAAATCAATTAATCAATGTAACAGACCCCAACTAGTAGGATAAGTATTGGTTGTTGTCGTTAATTTATTTTCTACTCTAATAATAGTTCTGTTGCACACTTTTGGAATTGCACGCTTGTGGAGGTTGGTTGACAAATTTTGATGCTGTGGAGCTTGCCCCACAGTCAGACAAAGACAAATCAAAATCTGTCTTGCACAGGTGTGGATGATTTGTTCTATATGGATTCTTTTTCTCTCCCATTTCCCCCACTTACTCCTTGTGCTTCAAATACTTGGACAGAAGTAACTTAAGCAAATTCATGCTCCTTTTGTGACCCTTAAATTCTGTGTATTTTGCCCCCCCCCAACATTTCTTTGAAGTTGTCAGCCTAAAAAATGTAGGCTTTAAACCCTAATATCATCTTTGGGAGGAGTTTAAAGTCTTAATTCTAGGACCCGCCTCGAATCGGACTAGTCGCGAAGCGATGAACTGATTAGAATATCTCAAAAATATAAATAATGAACTCAATTATTGAGAAGCCTGTTAATGGTATTTTTCAATAATGAGCTCAATGATTGAGTGAGAACTGAGAAGCCAGTAATGGTTTTTGGCAATGAGCTCAATGATTGAGGACTGAGAAGCCAGTAATGGTTTTTGGCTGAGACAGGGATTGGCACAAATCCATGTGCAACTTTCTTCAGTAAATAATTTCTTTCGGCAACATCCCAAGAGAGCATTTGAAGATCCCCTTTCAAATTCAAGAAGCATATTAAGTAATTTGGGATTGAAGGAATTGTTACTCTCTAATAGGAAGTTAGTGTAGACCATAAGTAATTGATAGGATCTTCGATATTGTCCATTATTATGAAATTATACATTATTATCTTTGCCTGTATTACTTATTCGTAATTAATATGAAATAATATATTGAAATCATGAAACACTAAGCAATTGAGTTTTTAAAAATAGTTTTTAGACCCTGAAAAGTAACAAAGTTCAGGGTTGTTGATATGTAATATTTCTCATGGAAACTATATATTTCATTATATGATTTCACTTCGAATTGGAGATGAGTATCGTGGCAATTGTAATGCTAGCAAAATTTCCATTAAAGTGCTCGATATTATTTATTAAGGTTAGAAATGGGACGTGAATTGAATTATTTATAAATAAAATAGTGTTTTAAGTGCTAAAGTTTAAGTGCTAAAGAGAGTTAGTATCCCTAGTTAATTTTCCTCTTTAATAGAAATTTAGGTAGTGCGTGTTTGGAAGGTTTTTTTTTTTTAGTTTCTTTTATTCTTATAAATAGAAACTAGGGTGAACAGGTTTTTCCAAAAGCTCTTATAATAAAAAGAATTTTTTTTATAACAAAAAAAAAACCAGATGCTAGGTTTGTAATCCCATTATAAATTCTCATGGTGATGTTCTTCCCCATTCATTAGTTGTGACACTGTTTCAAATTCCCAAAGTTTGATCCATAGTTATTTAATTAATTTAATAAAATAAATATACAATCACAACTATAAGTCTACAATATATAAATTTAATTATTAAGCTATTACAACTTAATTTGCAGTAAAAGCATTGTATTTGTTTACCGAAAAAAAAAACATTGTATTTACATTCATAAATTTTACTGCATGATTATTTAAAAAAATATATGAAACCACACATAGTAAAAAGTAAATCATTAATATAATAATCAGATTTTTATATTTTTAAAAATTAACCAAATAAAATTACTAGTGTAACAAAAATATGTAAAAACTGACAAAAATTTATGAGAAGGGTTGTTATATAAATTGTAAATGTTTCATTCACATCACATTTCCTTTAGAGCTTCCATTGCTGTGCTGTTCACTCTCTTCACAAGATATTCAATTAAAAACGAACCGTTCAATTCAGCTTTTTCAATTTTTTTTTTTCATGTGAGCCCTTAATGTATTTATGTCACTCTTTGCTATAAGCAACCAAATGTTGTGTCACTGCAACGATGCTTTTATTAGTTATAGTTGTCATTGGTGTAAGTATGTGAAACCTTACCCTCTTTCCAGCGCAGCATACCCCATTCGTGCTACATAGCAAATTGGCAGCTCAAACACATGCATACACCAATTATTATTCCAAGTTTTTTCATAGAAAAATCACTTTCTTCTTTCCTTGTGCTATTATCCAGAATCTTTTGGCCACTTTTCTTGTGTCATGTTTCTTGTTTTTTTCTGTCTACCAGCTCAATGCAACCCCTTTTGCATATGTAATCAGTTTGATCTCAACATTCTTGCAGCAGTTAACTTTCTCCTAAAGAGATTTCACATTTTATGGTTTGCAGTAAGTTTTTTACTACAATGACTTTTCACCCTTAATTTTTGTGTTTGTGTCTATGATGATGTCTTGATGGATGACCTCTCATTCTCTTCACAGTTAGCATGATTTTCAATTTTAAACTGAGGGAAAAAAAAGAACTGAAGTTACTTGGAACCATCAATTCTTTTTGCTGGGAAACTGGTTTGATTTAGATAGAATACCATTGATAATGCCTCAATTCAAGCACTGTTATGGTGTGTTTCTTATGGCTCATGGCCTCATACATTTATCCTCACATATGAAAAATAGTTTACACATTAAAAGTATAATAGACATTGAACATAAGAGTTTAGTGTGAAACATAAATCTTCAAACTTATGATTCCATTACTTCAAAGAATGTTTGGGGAAATATTTCCTTTGGGTAGAGGTGTGAGTACAAATCAACATAATTCAAATTTTTGAAGATGCATGGTTACAAAAATCCCAGCATCATTTACAATGAACATTTTTCATCTTTTTTTACTTCTGCTGTCAACAGGTTTCTTCTCCTGTTTGTTTGCATTCTTCCTGGAAGAAAACTTGCTTCCATGATCTTGTTTATCTTTCTTAGAGACTGCTGTGCCGTGACTACTTTTGCTGTGAGCATAAGTATGGTGATAATGAATAGGACCAGAGGAAGCATCTGAAGCCAGTGAATCATCACTTTCTTCCTCATCAACTTTGGTTCCCTGCTTCTTTTTTCTCCTGTTTTCACCATAAATGTCATGATGTCCATCATTTTCATTGCTGCATCCAGCATCATCTTCTTGCATGGGAGATGCAATATACATAGTCCAACCAGATTCGCTACTGCTACATCCTTCTGCACCCCAAATTTGTTTAAAAGAATCCATTTTCTGAGGCAGGAGAGCTGTGTACCAATTCAAAAGGAACACAATACACACACTTGCAAAGCATGCAGTGAAGAAAGAATAAGAGAATATAGCTGATGAATGAAAATCTTCATTGAACTTACATTAATAGATAGCTGTCACTGCTTATCTGGTTGAGCTGCAAAAGTATTGGTAAAAGGGCCCAAAAGGTAGTGAAATGGTAGATGCACTTTGCTAAGGCCTTTAAATTCAGGGAGGAACCAGGAAAGTTCCCAATACAAATTATAAAACTCAAAATAATTTGGAAGCATCAATTAAACAAAAGGAATGTTGGGGCAGCTATCTTTGGTCATAAGATGTATCTATAGATAATATATATATATATTTATATATATATATATATATATATATATATATTTTTTTTTTTTTTTTAACCTCTGCTATAGTCATCTTAAATAGAAATCCAACTTTTATTGCATAATACAGATGTCCCAATAGCACAAGGTGCACAACTGGAAAGAATGTAAAATCCTTGTCCTTGAATATGCTTTAAATGCCTTTTTCACTTTCTATGTATCTATTATTGCATAAAATTCTTTGTCCTGTATGTAAAACACAAGCCAATCTATTTCTCAAACATATGTATGTGTTTGTGTATGTATCTTCTATTCTGTATCATATATAAAAATTGGTATCTTTTGAATGAGAAGGTGCAGAGTCAAATTAAAATTCATGATAAGTTTCTTGTCAAAAGCTGGCCAATCTTTTTTAATCAATATTAATTAGGCTTCAAACTAGTCTTTTTAACTTTAATATAAATGATGGTAGGTCGTTGTTGGTGAATGGTTGTTGGCTAAACTTTGTTTAGGTGGGATGTGATCGTGCTAACCACAAAGTTAGACCATCCTAGAAGTCTACTAAGAGCCTGTTTGGATGAGCTTTTTTTTCTTCAAAAGTTGTTTCTTTTAAGAAAAAAAAGCACTTCTCGAAAAAAGTCTGTTTGGATGCCTGCTTATAAAAAAAGCAGAAGTCATAAAAAAAGTCAAAAATTTACTTTTTTCAAAAGAAAAAAATTTTAGCTTTTAAAAAAAGCAGAAGTCAAAAGCCAAATATTTTTTTTTTCAATAATCAAATATTTAAAAAAAATCTAAATAGGTATAACTATTATAAAAAGTACTTTTAAAATAAGGAAGTGATAAAAAGAACTTTTTTAAAAATTCAATACAAACACACCCTTAAGTTTGACTATGGGAGATCGGTGAATTCACAAGCATCTATTTATTGGGAAATCTTGGTATTGGCATAACAAATATTATAAGTTCGATTACATTAATGAATTTCTTTGTTTATAACAATAAATAAACTCATAGTTTTAGATATCATAACCTAAACCCCTCTTTGTAGTTTTGAAATTTCATAGAGCTCCTTTATTTTTAATTTAAACGTACTGATTTGGTGTCACTTGAGTTTGGGCTCATGAACAATTGTATGACTAATTTATTTCAGATGTAATGCATTTCAAATTAATAAAAATAGAAAAAGCAACACAAAAAATAGAATTAGTAATTTTAGTTTTTTAAAAAATTTGTGTAAGAAGGGGGTTAAAAAATATATGTATAATATATGTATAAGAGTAAGTGAGAAACAGTTTCTGATAGGGTTAAAAATGTGCAATTCAAAAGGGAAGGAATTCTTAACTCCCCCCCCCCCCCCCCCCCCCCCCCTCTAATTTTGATACTTTTCGGCCTTATTAGTAAATACATAATGTTAATGCCCAATTGATGTAGCGCCATATCTTTTGCATGTAGTATCTAATCAAAAGAAATGACATGATATTATTTTCCTTCAAGACCTTTCTTATTTTCATATTTGAGCAAATATAATAATCAACCATGCTGGCTACTCTTTTTTTGGTGTTACGAAATATATTCACACCCTTTAGGTATGAAATTAATTCAGCTAGATAAGCTGATTGATAACTTTATGAAATAAAATTATTATGTCATATTATTATGCTTAAATATATTCTAAGTCTTTGAATTCTTTAGAAATTGACAAAATTTGTGAGCTTATTTGAATGTTTTTCATATTTTTTTTAATGCGGAATATACTTTATCTAGAATTAAATTAGTTTAATTATGTACCATTCATAATTGGTGTTGATTCAACATCCTTGTAGTGCATGATTAGACTATTGAATCTTATCTCAATTTTCATATATTAGTTTGCAAAATAAATTTTTTAATTATATTCTATTAAATAAAAATTAGTAACAACTCCTAAATTGTTTTTCAATAAAATCAATTCATTTTCTGAGTATAATCTGGATAAATTGTAGGGGAAAGATATTGTGACAACCAAGTTGTGTTACTATCAATCAATCTCACCGTTAGATCGATTATGTTGATCCAACGGTATATTTATTTCCATCTTTGTATGGTCATGATTCCCCATATTTAAAGTGAAAGCATTAAATATGAGAAATCATAACCATACAAAAGTGAAAATAAATATAAAGTATTAAATTTGGAGAATCATGACCATACAAAGATGGAAATAAATATAACCGTTGGATTAACATAATCGATCTAACGGTGAGATTGATTGGTAGTCACTTGGTAGTAACACAACTTGATTGTCACAATATCATTTCCCTAAATTGTAACATAAAATATATGGCTAACGTTTTTTATTTTCGAACAAAGCTAACATGCGGGTTAAACTTATTTTTCATTTGACCAAGACCAACCTTATCCCAAATTTAAATATAGGTTTGAAGCCTGAGCTTAGCATAACGGGCTCATTGGCTCAATATGAAGCCCAAACTCAGTGAAAATAAGGAACTAAAGATATGAAGCCAGATACTTGGCCCATCAATGGACAGGAGTTGCAGGCGCTACATTAATTAATAGCAAATTAGCAATCATTTTACTTTTTTATTTTTGATTTGAATTGACTTAATTGATTGTGATAGGGCACAAGGATAAATTTTTTAAC
Source organism: Gastrolobium bilobum (assembly GCF_033153095.1). Lineage (NCBI taxonomy): Eukaryota > Viridiplantae > Streptophyta > Magnoliopsida > Fabales > Fabaceae > Gastrolobium > Gastrolobium bilobum. The sequence goes on from NW_026899394.1 coordinate 654,372, forward strand.
CTAAAGTTATATAAATATGTAATACTACTTTATTAAAAACATTTTTATGTGCAAATTTATTAAAAACATCTTCTCAGCTGCAAGTGTCATCTTTTGATATGTACAAATATCCATGATAACAACATGCAAATTGAAACTTATCATGATAAATGAGTGTTTTTTATTTGTACAAATATCCATGGTAACAACATACAAATTGAAACTTATCATGATAAATGAGTGTTTCTTACCAATAAAAGGCAAATTATCATAATGTATAGTATAAGTTTATACTATCAGATCTTGTACATCACACCAAACATGCCTAATAGTCATTAGGAATCAAAGAAAGGCAAATTATCATTATGTATAATATAAGCTTATACTATCAGACCTTATACATCATACAAAACATGCACTATAATAGTCGATAGGAATCAAAGGCAACTATAACATTAATTTTTTATTCCCAAATTAAAAAAAAAATGCATTCAATTCCCAAAAGTTTTGAGAATTTTTAGTAGCAAACACTTTATTTTCAAATCTTGGTAAAGGGAAAAAGAGTACAGATGCTTTCTTTTTCTTTTTCCCTTTATACTTATTATGCAACATATTGGTCAGTCTCCTCTTACCGCTTATGAGCCAGAGTTTGATTAGGAAAATAAAAGGTCATTGATGTTTGGACAAAGGATACTGGAAGCTCTTATATCACAGTATGACAGTCCTGAGATGTTGTTTATGAGGAGAATGATTTTTTTCTGTCTTTCCTATTCCTCTTTGCTCAACCGAGTTTTTCTGTCATTTCTTTTCTGTTGGGCATCTTATTGGAACGAAGGTCTTTGTAAAAGTTCAATCTTTACAATTTCAAGCAGGATTAGTTGGTGAGTGCTTTGCAATTGGTATTGTTGGGATAATGTAGATGAATTACTTCCTCTAAGGCAACTACTTCCTTTGAAATTCAACAACATTATACATTACTTCATCATACAAACTTTATAAAGCCGATACATACAAAAGATATAAGATATGTTATTTGCACAAAAATTATCATACAAATTTTTTACTTTTCAAAAAATCGAAAACCGATCCGATCCAAACTGAATAAAATTGAATTGGATCGGATTAGAAAAAAAAATCTAAACTGAATGGATGATTATATGATCAAATCGACGGGATTGGATTAAATGATTCTTGTTTCCAAAATTGATCCAATCTAGACATATGCTTTGCTGTGCAACAGCTCAGCCAAGCCATCTCTAATTCTCTTGATAATCACACTATATTATGTATGCTATCCTTTGAATGACTTATTCTTTCCTTCCCAGGTTTCTTACATACGTGCCTTTAGTGACTCATATTGGGCATCATGCCTGATACAAGGTGCTTAATTACAGTCATTTGCGTCTTCATTAGTCCTTCCTTCATTTCTTGGCGTTCCGAAAAGCGATCCACCGTATCTCACTCTTCATCTGAGGCAGAGTACAGAGCTTTGGTGAGTTTGTCTTGTGAGCTTCATTGGCTTCAACATCTATTCAATGACTTCCGCATTCCTTGGATTAAATCAGCTGCTGTTTATTGTGACAACAAGTCCGCCATGTATCTTGTGCACAATCCTGTTTTTATTAGTTATTTCGTGTGTGAAAGTTTGAGTAAGTGATTGGAGCATAATTTTCATCTTGAATTTGATCTACTTCGAAATCTGCAGCTTATTGTTATACGGTTTATGTACCATATTGTAGGTATTAAAGAAGACATCTGTAGGAAATCTTAGATTTATGCGGAAGCGGTTTAGGACCTAGTACATTGGTATGCTTACCGAATCATCCTTGTTTCACAATTACCTCTCGGTGCGTAGGTCTCGTGTAGAATCTTCCCTTGTAGGATTCCTCTTCACGAACAGCTCACCTCAGCGCCGCAGCACGAACAACCTCCTTGAAGCTGGACTGTGGCAGATCTTCCAAACTATCTCTCGAGGAGGATGAGATGGTTGTGTGGGCAACCATTCAGATGATGAACGTCTGCCTCTTGGGGTTTGTTTCTGATGATCTGTTCACTTTGGAGGCACAAGAGGAGAAAACTATGAATATATACGCTTAGGTCTTAGACATAACTCAACCCTAAGCCTCATGGGCTCAAGTGTCATTGAAGCCCAATAGGACTTTAGTGACCAAAAGAGCATATATCCAACAATCTCCCACTTGCTCTTTAAGATACAAACTTGAGTTCGTAAACCCAAGACCATGTAGCCCATAAGCTATCATCATCTGATAATATACCCCATCCCTTGTCTCGAGCTAGCCTGGGGATCTACCATCTGTTATTAATCAAGGCTCTTGATAATCAACGAATGATTATCTAATTCGGTGCTACTCCACTAAAAGCCCGAACTTGAACTCCAAGATTAACAACACTTATAACATGAATATGCATCGCCCCTTTGTAGAATGTCTATAATTGATTGACAAGTTTTCTGTAACTCAATCAATTATTTATTCCCTTGACTTTGATAATTTCTCTAATAGATTACATGCACTGGCCAGTGTCTCTAATATCCAAGTACCGAAATATATCAAGGGGACATTTCCTATAAATTTCTTGTTGTTTATCTCATAAATACTGATAATTAAATAATCTCACTCCCAAAACACCGAGTTATTGGCCGTCAAAAGATCGGACCTCACCCGTTGGTAAATCAAAGAATGAAGACTATTTAATTATTTATTTAAAATAAACACAGGATTAAGGGCAACTACATAACTATAGTTATCTGGAAATTTGATTCCTTATGACAGAAAGAACAACCTTAATCAAATCTCTCCTTGATCCTTTCAATGTGAATGTTAATTCACACCAATATTTTACAATGATTCGGACAAAATCATTTCATAAAATATTGCAGTCTGAATAAAGTGCCCAACTTTATTTAACGGCTGTGACTCCATTCATCAATTGTGAGATCCTATGATCATGTCCTCCATGAACGTATCCATATAATCATATACTCCACAATTTGATCCGGACCTTTATGTTTGTAAATAGTGCGCAAAATAAATAAATAAAACCTTATTTATGAAATTCAGAAAATGATTTTATTGTTTCATCGTCTTATTCCAAGAGCACAATAAAACCAATAACTCCCACTTGCTTAATGCAAGTCTGGGATCCTCCTAAGACCCAAAGAAGTAACATGCCTCTCGAACACAAGTTCAGGCAAACTTTTAGTAACTGGGTCTGCAAGATCCACCTCTAATGCTATCTGAGTTTAGTGAAAAACTCATAGCTCGAGGTTGATTTTCTTGAGTTAGTATCCACTTGAAATAACTGAATTTTTAAAAACTCAGCTTTTCAAGACTCCCACTAGAATATACCAGCATATAATCTCTCGTTCTCCAAAGATACTTGAGTACATGCTTAACAATAATCTAGTATTCCTCTAGGTTCAAAATGGTACTATCTCACTACTCCCACTGCGTGACAGATGTCTGTTTTAACGCCCAACATGATATGCGTGAGTCTACCTTTGCCAAAGCATAAGATATCTTGCTCATGCATTCTTCCTTCTTAGAAGTCTTTGGTCACTCGTTAGGAGGATGAATTCCACATCTGAGAATTATAATTCTTCTCTTAGAATTCTCATGTTGAATTTTGGCAAGAGTCTTGTCAATGTAAGTAGCCTGAGGTGTTGCCAACAACTTATTCTTCCGGCCTCATAAGAGTTTTATACCAAGAATATAATTGGCTTCCCCAGTACTTCCATACCAAAACGCTAACTTAGCCTACTCTTTATGCTTGATATTACCTCCACATTGTTTCTAATAAGGAGCATATCATCTACATAAAGTACCAGAAAAGCTACTGTCTTCCGTTGTATCCTTTACATACAAATACACATCATTCATCAAGGTTCTCTCAAAATCAAAATTTTGATAACCTGATCAAAACTGATGTTTCAAGACCTGGATGCTTGCTTAAGTCTATGAAATAGACTTTCACAACTTGCATACCGTGTGTTCCTACTCATTTGCTATAAACCCTTTTGGTTGTTGTATGTAGATATCCTGACATCCAACTCCCAAAATGAAATCTCATAATTGAGACTTATAGCAACTAAGAGAATCTGGATAGACTCAAGCATGGCGTCTGGCAAAAAATGCCTCCAAGCTAGCTTTGAAGGTTTTCACCTTTCTGTCCATCCTCTCTTTGCCTTTTATGTCCACATGCACCTTGTGGGTTTTACCCCTCTTGGTGTCTTTACTAGGACCGAACGGAGTTGAAATACAAGTATTTCATCTCATTGTTCATAGCATGAGCAACACTTGATCAACAACATCTTCTAGTGCATTATCGTAACTAGTAGGATCAATGTCACTCAACAAGAAACAACTTGAGAGTTAACAAGATTCTCTCCCACTACGAATGTACTGCACTAGACCTTGTGTATTTATAGGTAAAACAAAGAGTGGGTCAAATGATGGATCTTCAATTTCTTGATGATCCGCTTATCCTTGATATTGTTCCTTTACATGTGATACTAATATTTCTACTAGTTTCACTTATATATTATCATGTTGAATTTCCAATCATGGTTCTCTTGTTTGTTCACTTAGAGATATATCTATCCCCTCTTGAACAATCAAGGGAACAATGGATGAAGCTTCTAGAGATTCTGGAAAATCTTGATCTGAGATAAATCTCATCAAGAATAACCTAACTTAAGAGCTTATAATTTCTTATCTAGTCCTCCTTTAAGAAAATCATGTGAGTGCTCACTTAGATTATCTTGTCCTTAAGACTAAATAAGAAATCATCCCTAGTTCTCTTAGGGTAGCCAAAAGATATGCACTCTTCCATACAAGATTCCATCTCAGTTGACTGCTGTTGTAGGACGTGTGCCGTAGCACCTTAAATCTGAATATGGTTTGATCTGGGCTTGCACCCTTTCCATAATTCTTTAGGTGTCTTTACAACAAACTTTGACGGAATCAAGTTAAGAAGGTACATTTCCTTCTCTTAGGCATCTCCCTTGAACAACATTGACAAAGATGAATAACTGAACATGATCTTCACCAAGTCTAGAAATGTTTGATTTTTGCATACTGCAACTTCATTCAACTAATGCGTTCTTAGAGTTGACAGTTACAAAAACTATCATCTCTTAAATCAGGTAAGACCTGAACTTACCAGACAGGTAGCCAACACTTTCGTCAGACCAAAGTGTTTTTGATTTGAACACCTACATGCTTTTCTGCCTCAGACTTAAACCTCTTGGAAATTTCCAAAAGCTCTAGACTTACGGCGCACTTGGTTCATCTGTCCAAATCCAGAGTAAACATTCATATAATGAAGTACTCATCACCTCTTCTGGTCTGAACGCTAATTGGTCCACATACATTAGTATGTACCAGTTCCAGTTGAATAGTTGCACAAACCTTTTAGGCCCTTGTAGGATTGCTTGGCCACTTTACCTTCCAAATAGGACTAACATGTAGCTGTTAGTTAAAAGATTCTTGAACTTTCAGTCCCTCTTTTAACCAAAACATATTTCCTACTTAAGATAATGTGACTCAATCACACAGGCCAAAGTTATGTTTCATTTGAAACTTTTATTTCTTTGGTGAAATTTCTTGTTCATCATCCTTTCCATTCAACATAACAAATTTAAAAAGGGTATAGGACATAGGTAATAAAGACTATTTAAAGAATGTACCAGAACAAAACAAGACGAAGATGAACTTCGAAATGTAACTGAGGAATCAATTGCATTGTCAAACCATGTTTTAACCAAAACAACTAACAAAAATTGAATTCCTCTTGAAATCCAGAACAAATAAACAGTCACTCAAAACCATAGTCGTATAAATAACTTGTCCTACTGCAAATGCAGACAAAAGTTTTCATTTTCAAGATTAAAATATCTATGTCCATTGCTGACAGGTATGCCATGTTTGAACTACTACAAAGAGTAAAAAAACATAATCAGTGATTCCTGAATCAATAATTCATTCACTGATCAGGCCTTGATATGCCCATGTCAGGTTCTTTTCATCACCTCTGGATAATTTTTCTTTCAGTATCCCTTCAGTCTGCACATGAAGAACTTGCCTTGCGGCTTCTTCATAGCAACTGGTTTGACAACTGATAACCAAGTCATTTTGTTCTTGTTACCACCCTTGGGTTTCTCTTTGAATTTAACAAGACTCTTAGCAAAACCTGCACCGACTGAATTCTGTCTAGCAGAGCTGCTAGACGCAACAAACATGTCATTAAGAGTCTGAAGCATTTCCACTCCACTCTTAATCATGTACACTTGCTTCTGCAAGTATTTGGAAAGACTGACAATAATATAGCAGCGAACTACCATATCTGTCATTTCCTAATCTGAGAAATGCATCTTAGTTTCCTAAGACGCATCCTCTGCAGGTTGCTATGGCCCTCGCATTGTCAGAACAAATTCTAGCTTCCATGTTTTAGAACAATATCAAAAAATTTGCTTTTCACTTATTCATAGTTGGTACCATCTAGAGGTTTTTGACGCAAATATTTTTGCACATAGGAGAGTCATAGGACTTACTTGGGATCTATTTGATGAGATCCATCTTCCTACCATACTTGGTTACAAGAATTTGAGCCTAGAGTTGGGATGGGGAATGGATTATAATTTTTGTTTTGTTTTGTCCAGCTATTTAACTGACTATGCATCCTATTCATTCTTTGTTCAGCCATCACTTCATTTTGGCTCCTAGATATTTGCTCAAATCTAAACAACGTCTTGGTTCAACTTTTAATATTATTATTATTTATTTTATGGTTAAGATTGTGAAGAAATTTTTATTTTGGATGTTGAGCTTGTGTGAAGTATGGCATTCTTGGTAGAATAGTCGTCTGATTAATGAACAAGAATCTTGCTACTTAAGTCAATGATTATTGATTAAGTATTTTGTTAAATCAATGTTTATTGATTGAGTATTTTTATTTAAAAAAGAAAAATTTGTCTCTTTACAAATACAACTTCCATGCAAACAACAAACACTTTATTTGTTTATTATTAAGGCGTGACGCACCGACGCACAATTTTATTTCAATATTGAATGGAATGAATCGTGCTAATTATAAGTAATCTTGTCGAAACCATTGCACAGAATGTCAAGATGGCCGAGTTGGTCTAAGGCGCCAGTTTCAGGTACTGGTCCGAAAGGGCATGGGTTCGAATCCCATTCTTGACAGTCGCACTGTTTTTAATCCATGAAACATTTGAATTTCTAATATTCTTTTTAACTTGTGCTAACCTTGAAACATTCGAAACCTGGTAAGAACTATGCTTCCCCGTACAAGCACTATCCTTTAGTTAGCTTGATAAGACTTCAGAGGTGTCTAAGCCATAGCAACAATCTAACTGTTTACATCTACAGCACATGGAATATCCTTATAGGATATATCAGCTATCCCCCCAACTCCAACAACCCCATGAAATTTTGCGCCTATGAGGAGGCACCTTGAAAAACTATCACCAAACTCTCCAATTACTTAAACTAATCACAAAAATCATGTTGCGTTTTCCTTTCTTTCTTTATTTTAAAGATAAATATGTGTCTCCCACGATTTTAAGGGTAACATCAGTTTGGTCTGACCATATTAAATAATTTAATAATTTAAAAAAAATAATTATTGGTTCATCGATCGTGACTTATTCAATTGAGTCGAGTAGAACCATATATGTGATAAAATTATACCAATTAAAATTTTAATTGGAATATTATATTTATAAAATGTTTGTTTATAAACTATTACAAACTACATTATGTCTGATCAATCATATTTTAATAAAAAATGTATGACCAATCATACTTAATATAATTTGTAAAAAAAAATTATAAACCGATTCTTCTCTAAATTTTAATATAGTTATATACCCAAAATTTTAACTCGAGTTTACTAATTAAACTAAAATAACCTATACAAGTTGGTCCTTGTACTTTTTTTAGTTAAATAATTTAATTTTAACTCGTATTTGGTTTAGCTGTTTTTCACATTTGAAGTTTAAACTTGTGGACGTCCTTTGACACCTTTTTGGCATTTTCCATTTCCAAGCCGCCGCGTTTCACAAAACCAAAAATCTGATTACAAAAGAAGCAAGTTGTAAATAAAATAAAATAAAATAAAAAAATACAAGTGCGTTTCGCCGCAGCACCTTTTGATGACTAATGCCAAATCATTATGGCTCCTACAAAGTGAAGGCCACACATTGATGAAAAAAAAAAAAAAAAAAAAAGGGTTCCACTTTCACATGCCTAGATGCTGTGTTATCCAAAACCACTTTCTTATGTGACTTTGATGGGTTACAAGACTTCAATTCTAGCCGGTGATTATTTGATCATCCACCCACCAAAAAATGATTCTCTCTTTCTTTATCTTTCTTGATATTGTATTTAGAATGTTCATTTTCATGAAAGACCACTAAACATTGTTTGCATTAGGTCATTTTGCGTCCAAGTACACACTTGTGCTTAATTTCATGGCATCCCTCGTACTAAGAATTTCAACTGATAAACAAATGGAATCATATGCTAAATCGAAACACAGAAGAAAAAGGTGGAAACAAAGCTTGGCAAAACGAAGAAATGACTTCATTATTATCATTATTATTTGTAGAGTAAAACTCCTTTCGTCCCTAACAAAAAAATAGGGTTTTCATTTTTTGCCCTTACAAAATTTTTTTTATATTAATCCTTTTTTAGAGAATAAAATTGGATCTTTATTGAATTTATGAGGAATTACATTTTTAAAGAACTGTAATTGTAAATGAATCAAAAGTTGACTTTTTTTTAAGAGACGAATGTGAGGATCATATTATTTATTAGAGAACAAAAATAGATTTTACTATTATTTGTAAGGGACATGTCGATATATACCCTTTTTTAACTCATGGACTATGTTCAATAGAATGCAATTCCTAGTCATGATTTAAAGATGACAAGGGAAAAAGAATATAAAAAATGATCTAGTTCTTTGTGGTTTTCTCTGTCCTTACGTGTTTTTTTTTTTTTTTTTGCCTTCAATTTTATGCTTAGGCCATGGAGATAAATTTCATCATTATAATCAATTATAGTCATATTCTTGAATTTCAATTTGGCTGCGTAAGAAGTATGAATCAGTCTAAGCCGCGATCCTTTCATAATCAAAAAGCAAAATTTATAAAAACACTCATCATTAGTAAAGATATTCCGTGAGCTCACAAAAACCACTGGAATATGAAAAGGAAGAACTCTCTATAGCAAAATTTTGTTGTTCCTAGCAAGTTAATTGGTTAACCTTTGCTCAATAGTTGAGCTTGATGAAGGGGTAGGTTCAGCTCCACAAGTGCAGTAATTTGAAGAGGAAATTGGTTTGGCAAGGTAGGTGGGTTTGTCATCACCAGCCATAATGACAAGTACCTCTGGCTCTGAGTTAATCTCTATGTTCTTGGGCATTGCTTGTTTCATGTCTTCAGCTGCATCTGATGATTGAGAAGAACGTTTCTTGTAGGAGCAAACAAGGATCACCAATGCCACAGATATAAGAGCAAGCATTAGAGCTAAGCCTCCAAAAAGGTAAGGAATTGGAGACTTCCATATCTTTATCCCACTGGTTGATGATGATGGTACACTGTTTATTGGTCTCATCTCTCTCTCTCTCTCTCTCTCTCTTTGGATGGCAGTGAAATGAAGTGAGTCTCTCTCTCTTCTCTCAATCTCTCTCTCTAGGTGGCAGTGAAATGAAGTGAGATGGTGGTTCTTGAATTTATAGTAAAATTGACAAATTTTGATTTACAAAACTACCCTTTTGGCATTGAGGAAGATTCCTTTTTGTGCTTGGTTAGATGCTTCATGTAGATATGAGAAGTGAAACACATTAGTGATTTGGGATCTACAAAGTGCCTAATATGAGATAAGCACTAAGGTTGTATATTACTATTCATCTGTTTTCTCAAACTTAATAGTATTTTATTTACTGATAATAAATTTGGTATTACTGTTTCAGTTGCCTTCATAGTTTTTCCCTAACCACATGCAGGCCCAAAATATTTTAAATTAAATGGTTCAAAATGCAAAAAGCAGTAGTTTCTCTTTGCTGAAATTGATATGGTAAGGGGCATAAGAAACTCCTCATCACTAGAGGCCAATAGTTGGGTCAGGAATCAGGATAAGGACTGATGAGGAATAAACTAAGCTAATTATTTATCAGTAACATGTTTTAGGGGCATTATATATCAGTGATATCATGGCACTTCCGGTTTACACTGTGCTAGTTACAAAATTGACGTAAACAGAACACCCTCATGAAATTTTGGTGAACTTATGTGTACATGTTTTATGGTGACGTGAAAAATATTTTTATAAAAGAAAAGCTTCATGAACTTGGTAAAAACAATGGCCATAAGGTGGTTCAAATGCTAACAATTGCTTCCCTGAAGTTATGTCTTGTGTCTTTATTGTGAAAATATTTTGTTATCAACTTTAAACATAGGAACCGTGTGATTCTTGACGATGAAATAAAGTAAAATATTTTCATTATATATAACTAAAGTATTGACCATGAACGGTTCTTTGACATAAATGGAACTCTCTATGTGATGAAAGCATGCAGGAATTAGATACTTGCTATCTCAATTCACTTCATTTATAATTTGGATTTCAGGTGGTTTGATGATGAAGAATATTAAGAGATAAAGTCATGCTTAAACCTTTAAGGCTTTACCTAGCCTTTTAAGCTATAAATTAAAATAAAGGGTTCCTTGTAGTGGCCAAACCAATTTTAAAGAAAAAAACATCTCGAGATAAGACAAAAAAAGAAAAGAAAAAAAGAAAATTCCTTCTCCCCAATGTTGCATTCCCTGTTCCCTTTGCTTGATTAACTAGAAGTTGGCCCCGCTATTAGATGAACAGATATTTTTATAAAAAAATTGTAATTTATAATTCTTGGAATAACTTTCTCCTCCATTACTACATTTTGTTAACTCTGTTTCGTACATATACAATACCATGAGATGCTAAAGCGAACTATGGAAGTGGCAAGTGTAACATAGGTCTATAGACAGATATTTTACTGAGAATGTTAATATATATTTTGTCATGAATTGCAAATGTTGAGATATATAGTCCCACATTGGTTGTATGAGCAACTAATGTGATCTTTATAAGGCCTTGGACACTCCCACCCTTTGAGCTAGTTTTTGAGGTGGTGTATCCCAAGGTTCTTATCAAGTGGTATCAGAGCCTCGTGTCCTGGGTTCAAACCTTGCCGCCCCCCACTTCTTATTTTTTGAAAATTAGCATGTCGGACACGTGTCCGACACGCGGTCAACGCTCAGACACTTTTTTTTTTTTAAATCTTAATTTTATTTTGTTAACTAAATATAAAAGAAATAATTTATAAATTAATTTTTTTCTGTTATAAAATTTGACATAAAAAATTAACAAAGTACGAAAAATTATTTATATTTATATTTATGTTATGAAATTTAAATATTTGATTGGTTATATGACTTATTATGGACTCTAATATGTATTAAATATAAATTATATTATATATATTAAAAATTTTATTTAATATCAAAACGTGTCCCAACGTGTCGAAATATGACATTTTTTAGAATCAACGTGTCGGGGTGTCGTGTCGTGTCATGTCATGTGTCATGTGTCCCGTGACTGTGTCCATGCATCATAGCCTGTTGCATCATCCACTCTTCAAGCCCAATGGGCTCTTGTGTGAGGGGACGTGTTGAGATATATAGTCCCACATTGGTTGTATGAGCAACTAATGTGGCCTTTATAAGGCCTTGGGCACTCCCACCCTTTGAGCTAGCTTTTGGGGTGATGTATCCCAAGATTCTTTACCGCAAAAATGTTAAATAAGTTTTTCTGAAGTATATTAATAATTTAAAAATATATTTAAAAATTATAAAAAAATATATATTATGAAATTCATTTGTGAAACATACTGTCACTTTGCTGTAAATCTAAGTCTACACATATTAACTCTACTATTTCGAAAAATCTCTCAACTTCATCAAGTATATTGGTTATTCTTTTTTACTGCCATTTTCTTTGTTTTTTTTATTTTTTTAAATGAAAACTTTGGACTCTGGATTTGGAAACCCTCGCCCCTGGTTTCATGAGATAACTTTGAAAGTTACATATGCTGAAACCGAATTTTGGGTTGTCTTTTTATCTAATAGTATCATAGTAAAGCCATAGAATGTCTTTTCATTATGTTACTTTCAATGAAATTTCCTCACACCCATTTGAAGATAAAACGGTTAGTTTCAGCCAAGAATATTGAGACAAAGTACTTGAGAAGATCCTATTGAGGCTGCCCACAATTAAATGAGATGTACAAAGACATGTCACCCACTGAAAGAAATTGATGGAATGTACATGAATCATGTCAATAACTACTCATCTCTATAATTCACACACCTTTTTCTCTCTTGTAGTTATACCAAATAAATAGGCCTATCAAAATTACTTTCTAAACGCAACATCATAATTAAGTGGGAAAATATTTTATTCTTCTTCAAGAAAAGGATGAAGCAAATCAGGTTCTCACAGCCTCCACTTGATTTTCTGACTCATTCGTGCGTGTCATCATTATAAAAAAGCAATGTCAACATCTTTACAATCCCCAGTTGTCGCGTCCACCAACCCACAGAAACCAATTTGGAACCCAATTTCTATTGCTTTTACAATTCTGGAACTAATGGATATATATAATCGATTAGGATTGTTAATGACATGGAAGAATATGAATAGAACATTAGAAATTCTTTTATATATATATATGGCTTATCGTTTCTCAAGCTGCTTGAGATAATTTTATCTCCGGTTACTAAATCATAATCGTACAAAGATGGATCAATGGTGATAAAGGAAGAGAGAAAAAAAGAGAATCATAACCATTTCAAAGGTAAATCAATTAATATAAGAAAATAAATAAATAAAATGACGTAGTTTTGGAGCAGTCAGATCTCAAACTGCTTGAGAAATGTTTTTCTCATATATATATATATATATATATATATATATATATATATATATATATACACACACAAGTTATGTGTATTAAATTAATTAATAATCAAAGTATTTTATTTTAAATATAATATAATCATGTAGAACAAAAGTTTAACTATATTAAATATAAATAATATTATGTCAATCATTAATTAATTTAATCTGCTCATTGGTAAATTGTACACTAAAATTTCTCTTGCTAGGCCACCTGAGGTTGAAAGGAACGTTCTCTTGCCTGGAAATCAAAGTCTATTGATCGTGATGGGAGTCAGTGCGTGATTGTCTATTTCTAATGCTTTCGTTGATTAATTAATTGTCATTATATCACTGTGGGAATAGAAAATAGTGATAACATACTTATCTCCTATGTAGCACCGACACCGATACGGGACACGTGACATGACACGACACGACACTTTGACACGTTAATTCTAAAAAATGTTAGATTTTGACACGTTAGGACACATTTTGATATTAAATAATATTTTTAATGTATGTAGTGTATATTAAATATTCAATAATTTAACAAAAACAAGAAATTAAACTTATAATACCCATCAATTTTACAAAGAAACATAAGATATCCCAAATATTTATATTAAACTCAATAAAATGATAATCGTAATTCAACGAATCTAATAGTTGAAACTAAAAATGCAACGTAATGCAACCTTTGAATCATTTTTTTGAGTTTCTACAATGCGTGTTGGAGTGTCGGAGAGTATCGGAGTGTCGAAGAGTGTCGGGAAGTGTCGGACACGACATGTCAAGATTTTTGAAGTGTCGGTGCTTCATAGCTTACCTCTTGGACTATTAACCTAAAAATGAGATTCTTCTGCACTAAAAAAATAAAATAAACGAGATTCTTAATATATGTGTAAGAAAATTGACTACAAAATCGTAACTATTTTATGTTGGCCGTTTCAATTTTTTTCTCAATTAGGATTAATTCAATTCAATTACTTTTTCAAAATAATTTTTCTCATTCCAGGAATTGAAACTCGAAATTTTTAATTTGCTATTTTTGTAGGTTTACATTTATGAGAAATATTCTTAAACTTGGACCGATCATGACTCAATTGAGATACTTATCAATGGATCACTTATTTAATCAATGAATTATTGGTTGAATAATTAAGTTGAATTGAATTTGTGTAAAGATATATAATAAATATGTATAAAAAAGTAACATAATAAATTAGAGTTATGTAATAGTGCTTAGCATTTCATTCCCCATCCCTTAGATGTTAAGTTAAGATATTAGGAATGCAATTTAATTTGTTGAAATATTTCACTATAATTTTATGAGAATCGATCGATTCTTGATCAAGTTATATGCATAGCCAATAGGGATGTAAATGGGCTAGGTCGGTCTACAGGAACCTACGGCCTAACCTATATTAAGCCAAACTTGACTTATTATAAATAGTAAAATAGAACATGCCTAGACTTTTAAAAAAACCTATTTAGAAAATAGGGCATAGGTTTTTTTTGTACATGCTGGGCTTATAATCCTACAGGTCAGCCTATTCATATTACTTATTTAAAATATAATAAATAAAATTATTATTTTAATAATTTTGAATAATAAAATAATATTATTTTAGTAATTCTTCTAATTGTTGAATGTTTAATAGGCTTAAACAGGCTAACAGGCCTAGGCCAAGGCTTTTATTTTTTAAATATAGGTCAGATCAGACTTGTAATTTGGGGTCTACACAGACTAATAGACTAGGGTCATACGCAATGTTTTATATGCAAGTCTAGCCTATTTATGCCAAAACTTAGCTTAGTCTAGCCTATTTACACCCTTAATAGCCAATCAGAGCCTCATCAAATTATATTAAGACAACTATTCTACTATAAGTTTTGAAAAAGAGCTAATATGTTGACCATGCTATTTTTTATTCAAACCCAAATTGTTCATACTTGAATAATGGTCAATAGGGGTGTTAAAAGAGCTAGCGGCCTTTCAGGGGCCTTTGGCCCGACTTGTTTAGGTCTGACTTGATATGTGTGTTTAATTTGGTTATTGGATTCAGACTTAAAGCTTATTTAATAAAAAGGTCTCAGATTCCAATTCAAAAGTCCGGACTACTAACTCTTGTTTTATTTTTTATTTTTATGCTAACCTAATTTTCACTCTTATCATTGCACCCAGCCCACTCAATTCATTGATCAACAACGTCTGATTTACAAGGTGGTTGGATCCTTAAGGACAGTCAAACTTTCCAAAGCTACGATGTACGCACGATCTTGCTATTATTGATATATTTTTGCGTAATGTTAACTCTTATTTGTTTCCAGAGGCAATTTAGCATTTTTTGATTTCTGTTTTGCTAGCGCTGTTCATTTTTCATATATAATAGTTAAAAAAATCATATGTATTATTATCATTTGCTGATATTTTAGATTCCAGAATTTTATTAATTTCACGCTCTTCAATCAATATTATCTCACTTAGAGTTCTTTTAGACTGTGTAATAATCCCCTTCGGTAAGTTGGCTTGGATTGTTATGTATAGTTCCATCTTTCTGTATTTTTTTTTTGGTACATACCATCTTTCTGTATTTTTAAGTGAGCATGAATTAAATGATTTATGTAATATTCATTGAGTTTTTCTTTTCTTTGACATATGCTTAGCATCAATTTTTGTATTTTGGGAGGGATTATATTGACAATTTTTTTTTACAAACTACACTAAGTCTGACTGGTCAGACTTAGAGTAGTTTGTTAGAAAAAAAAAGTTTGTCAATATAACATTTCCCTTGTATTTTTACTATATTTTGTATAATTTATTGGTTAAGCAGAATTTTGTACTACTTTAGTTTATTGGTTAAGCATACTTTTTGAATGATTTTGTTATATATTATGTTGTTTAGATATACGTTGAATTTATGAATCTATGTGAAATTAATAGTGCTATTAATCTTATATTGTTTTGATAAATTTTTGTTATCTTATTTTTTTTAATATGTTAATAGGTTAAGGCAGTCTTTTACCTTTTTGTAAATAAGTCAGGTCACAGGCTGATAATTATATTCATAATAGGTTATAGGCTAGGTCAATATGATATATTTAAACACAGACTTAGCCTTTCAAGATCAAAACCCGATCTAATTCGGCTAGTTAACACCCCTAATGGTCAAGCTAGACTGATTTGATTTAATATTAGTAAAATATAAATTATAAAACTTTCAAATTCTTTATTCAAATCCTTGAAGAAGAACATAACTAGGATAGTGGGGATTCATGATTATAATATATATTAATTAGTCAAGAAGTATGAAATTGTTATGATTATGAGTGATTAACATTTTATTTCCCTTTCCTTAAGTGCTAAATTCAAATCTTAGGAATACAATTTAATTTGATGAAATTTTTTGCTACAATTTTTAAGAACTAGTCAATTTTCAACCGGGTTACATGTATGATCGGTTTGGGTTGGTAAGCCTCGTCAAAATAGTTTATTACAATTATTTTGGAATAAGTTTTGAAAAATAATGAAAATTAAACATATATAAATTTTGGGTTCGCTTTTTCTGCAGTTACTGCAGATAAGTTATCTGCAGTAAGTTCAATACGACGTCGTTTGGGGCAGAAATTATGATATTTTTGTAATTTTAATTTATTTCAGAGTTATAATAGTCTTTATATTTATAATTTTGAAGATTTCAATACCAAAATGACGTCGTTTTGGAAATAAATGCAGATAACTTATTTGCAGTAACTGCAGAAATATTTTTTCCCATAAATTTTTCCATAATTAGCTTAATAACTATTTACTATTAAACAACCAAAATCAAATAATTGAGATCAATTTGACCGACATAATTTAGTAATTATATTAATTCATTATTTAAAGATATTCTTAAATCAAAATATTGGCTTATACTACGGGGGTGCATCAAAAGGGTGTTCATAGATTATAATGGATGAAGTTTAACTAAGAGCTAATATGTTGATCATGCTATTTTTTTTATTCCGACCCAATTTGCTCATACTTGACTAATGGTCAAGCTAGCTAGGGCTAATTTAATTTAATATTAGATAAAATATAAATTATAAATTATAAAACTTTAAAATATTTTCTTCAAATTCATAACGAGGAACATAATTAGGATATTGGAGATTCATGATCTGATATGTATTAATTAGTCAAGGGATATGATGTTGTTATGATTATATTTTTTTGGCGATAAACCTGAAATTTTGATGTATTATATTTACAAGCGGGAAGCATGAAATATACATATGTTAGGTCAAAAAACCACGGCGTCTCGATATATGTATTTCTGGCACTGCTAAAAATGCCATAACCTATTACAAAAAAAATAAATAAAAAAAATGCCATAACCAAAGGTCCAAAACACTTAATAGAAACGCATGCGTTTATTTATTCCTTCTTTTGATCCAAACGTCTCCTAAGTGTGTATTTCTGTAGCTGCTAATAATGGCTCAACCAAAACACTTAATAAGAAGAGCAATGTTGTAAATGCACAATTTTGTCCAAATTTTTTATTATTAGGTTGTTAGGTGGGTTGATAACAGCTAAGTGAATTATATATAAGTGGAAAGACTTATAAATTCAATACCTTAAGGTTTTGAATTGAGATGTGCTATCAAACTCACTTGACAATTTGACATGATTTAACCCATTGATGATGGTCTTCTGCCACGGGCTCCTTCGGAACCCCGCTTGACATAGCTTACCTCTCATATTTGTTTAATAATTAAGAAAGAAAGATTTTTTTTAAATAAATGTAAGAAAATATTTAATAATAAAAAGAGTGTTAGAAAATACGTAAAAAATAATAATTTTGTTGAGAACATATTCATCTATAATATTTAGAGATAGTGCAAATTAGTCTAAAAGGAAACAGCAACTTCACGTCATCTCCTTTTAGCAGTGGGGAACAGGTAGGAAACATAATATAACAATTTATTTTCCACTGCGGACTGCTACAGCAGCTAGGTTTCTCATTTTCCTCGTTGAATTATAATAACATTGATATAACATGTTTTCTTTGCTTCTTGATTGCAACCATATCTTGCCATTTTGGCTGTTGGGCACCGCCGTCAAACACCAAATTCTATGGGCTTTCATTACCGCCATTAATTTCTCATTTTGTGCACTTATATATATTTTTTTTTAAATAAACTAAATAATTAGATTAAAATCTATTTTTAAAAAGTACTTAAATTCAACAAATATATAATTTATATTCATACCGAACATAACTTGTAAAAAGTGGCGTACTGTTTTCTATGAACAAAACGTCAAGTTGCTACTAAAAAGTTAGCAATGCAAGTTATAATTACAATATTAATTTCAAATCTCTTTCCATTAATTGTTAGATTAAAAATGACATAGGAAGGACAGGGAAAAAAAGTGCTTGAAGAGGGGTCAAGGCCTCAAGGGTTGGGCAATTAAAATGGATTTTTAAAAAGTAAATTTAGTGCATTAATGACAAAATAATTAATGGTGAGAGTTATAAAATTAATTAATTAAAGAATTAATTAAAATAGACTCATAATTAATATTGCATTAATAGATTTTTAAATTAAATAAGAGTGGTTTGCTTTAGTGCGCGCTAGGTGACTTTGCACATTCATCTATAATTTGATGATTGAATATTATCAAAACTTGTTTGGGTCTCAGTTATTATAGATAATAAATTGAATTAGCTCATTACAACCAATATAAAATTTCAACACTCACATTTAAATTTTCTAACCGCAATTATAACTCAATCATACATTGGGATGTGAAGGTTTTTCTAAAATCCTCAATGTATAAGATGCTATATAGAGAAATTTCACAATTATTTATTGTATTATTAATATGGAGTGCATACAAGATTTTTCTCATCTTCCACAAACAACATCACATGTGCATAGTCGTTTATTATTGGTAAGATCTCCACAAGCGCAATGCCTAGGGATGCCGCTGGCTCCGTACTTTCAGAGAAATACTAGAAGACAGCCATACCATCCACGAACGCCACATTCGCCATCCAACGTCATATCTTTGGGACAAAACTTTAACTGGCCTGTGTGTGTTAAACAAGTCAATTTATTTGAGAATGTAATGTGCTTTCTTTGAAAATTTGTATGAATGAGAAGAAGAGCTACTCTTCGTCCTACTACTACTACTAAAAATACATGAGGAGGGTTGTATTTATAAATTTTCCATTTACAAACTACACTATATACTCTCGGAACTATATTAGGTTATACTATGTATTTATGAGAATATATAATGTAATTTGCAAAAATTATAAAAAAAAATTGTAAACATATCATTTCCCATAATATATATAAGTAATGCTGGTTGGTTGAACCATAGGTGTGATTGAAGAGAGCGAACAAAGCCCACACAATCAGAATGCTTCCTAGCTTCATGGTGATATATATCTCTCCAAGAAGATATTCTTAACTTGAAGTCTTAAGAAGGTGGGACATAAGTTGACTCCAAATGAGATGAATATATATAGACCTTCGAGCATCCAATTTGGTAATTGTTTAGCTTGAGGCTTTTACATTCTTTAAAACCAAAGGTGGCAGTTTTATTAAGAATCATATAGAATAGATACATACCAGCAGTGTTTTTATTGAGCTAACAATATTATATTTGATAAATTATTATCATGCAATACTTTAATGAAAATTTCAATAAAAAAAATTAAATGAGTATATATGAACAAAAAGTTAGTAATATAATCAAATTATTTGTTCATTAAATACACATTTATTCTAAAATTAAAAACCATTTATTCCAAAATATTGACAACTAAGATTGACAACTAAGATTCGAAAAACATTTACTTGTTTCAAATAAATTTAATCATTTATTGCTTTCACATAAATTCAGTTATTTATTACTTTCACAAAAATTAAATTATTTATTTATTCACGTAAATAAGTCATTTATTACTTTTACATAAATTATATCATTTGCTTGTTCACATGCGTTCAGTCATTTACTATTTTCACATAAATTTATTACTTATTTATTTATTTTTTAAAATATTTCATCGGTTCATCGCTTCGCGACTAGTTCGATTCGGGGCGCGCGAGTTCAGGATTAAAGCTTTAAACTCCTCACAAAGATGATACTGAGGAGGTTCGAACACATGCTCTTACCCCCACCTGCTTAGCTCACATTATTTATTGCTTTCACATAAATTTGATTATTGTTTTGATTGTATTTTCATTCATATACATAAATTCAGTGTTTTATTGTTTTCTTTTAATAAAATTTATGTTTATTTTTTATTTTCTTTTAATACAATAATGTGAAAAATACAATTATTCATCTTTTAAAGTGAAAAACAAGTAACAAACGGATAACCGTGAACCAACAAATCAGTAAAAAAAAAAAAAACTAGTAAAAACCACTAATATTGGTTGAGTTTTTTTTTTTTTAATTAAGAGAAAAAGAATAACAATGATACAGTATATAAAAAAAGAAAGGAGTAAATTTGGCCCACTGTAATACTTCTACTTCTAGCATTGGAGAAGACTTGTTTCTTCACCTTTAAGTCCCATATTAACGAAGTCTTGTTCATTCCTCCTCCCTTTCTCTCATACATTATGGGTGCAAAAAAAGAATTCTGTGATATGTGGTTGGCTTTCAGGCATCTACGTGTCTTTGTATACTTAGCTTTGTAGTCTTTTTAAGGTAAGTTTACTTGTTTCTTTTTCCCCTTTATGTTATTAATTTCTATTCAGTTTTTTTTTTCTTTTTACACTTATGTTATACATTTTTTCAATTTTTATTTTTTTATGTATGTTTTAATGAATTAAGAACTTATTATTTTCTTTATTCTTTTAATAAAAAGGATGGTTTAAAGATGAGATCTTGTGTTAGTAACGGTAGAAACCTTTCAGTTTTGGGGTGTGTTTGGTAGAAGGGAATTTGAGAGATTACTGGTAAATTTTCTTTGATAATGGTATATTATCATGTTTGGTATAAGGATACAAATATCAGTTTCTGGATATCTAAGATTTACCAGTAATTTCATTTGCAAACAAAAGTTACTGCTCCTTTTACCAAAAATAAGATGGTAATTGACGATTGCAACGCGAAGGGAACCAGAACAACCCTTTTTTTGAGACTAAAATACCCTCCAACACCCATCAAAAAGTAGGTCTGGTGTCATTGTTACCCATTTCCTCTTGCGCTGCTATCGTCAATAGTCGGTAAGCTTCTTCGTTTGTTGTTCACTTCGTTTGTTCTTCGTTTTGTTCAACAATGCGAATGGGTTGTGTGGTTCTCCAATATTCCCGATGTCTTCCTTGACGAGATGACTCCTCTATTTCTTTTGTTTTTTTTTCCGCACCCATGGAACCCTAAGTTTGATGTCTGCAAAATCTAGTCTTCATGGTTGCGCTCATTTGAAGGCTTGTAGGTAAGTTTCACTGTGGCAGTAGGTATTTAAATTGATTTGTGTTGTTCACTACCAAAATTTTGTGGTTGTGTTATTCTGCACATTCATTTGTTATCCTTTACTAGCTGTCTTGAAATTAATTTTTTTTTTTGCATTCAATGATCAATTGTGAAAAGTCATTTTCCCTGGATTCCCTGAAAAGTCAATTGTGAAAAGTCAGTTTCTATATATAAAGAAAGGGAAAATATTTTTTTCTTTTAAAGGAGAAAATTTTCTCTTACTAGTGACTAGGGGTGTAAATGGGCTGGGCTGGGCTGGGCTTTGGCCCCTTTCTGGCCTAAGCCTACGTAAAAAAATATTCAGCATATCTGGCCTACTGGCCTACCAAAGACTTTATTTATAGGCCAAGTCTTACTCATTTTTAAAAATTAGAGAGCCTGATATGACCTACAGGCCTTGTAGGCCTCCCTCGTGATATATTTTAAAAAAATTTAAAATGGTTTTTAACAATTTTTAAAATATTCGCTTGACATTACAAGCCATTAACGTGTTCATAAATTGCTGCATTTTTTTACACGAGATATAAATTTCACTAGTGAGCATTAAATATTTTACAATAGTAAAAAAAATATATTGAGCAAAGTTCCATTCATGCATGCACTAGTACTTCTCATAAGAAATAAAAAAATGACAAACAAGAAAGAGTCAACATAATACCTCAACTCTATAATGTATATCAGAGTGGAGTAGAGTCAAAGACATAGGAAAAATAAAAAATACAATTACTAGGTCAACCAAAGCTCAAATAAAGTCAACAAGATAATATCATTCATTGAAATATCTTTAAACCACCATCAAGACAAGGGTTGGTACTAATTGTCACCTAAAATAAATATATTATTTTATTTTATTTTTAAAAATTAAATAGGCCAGCCTACAAGGCTTTAGGCCAGGCTTGACAAAATTGGCATACGGCCTATTTGTTAAAAATGCTTTCTTTTAAGTCTAAGACAACTCTACTTTTCAACGTAGGCCGAGCTAAGTCAGGCTCAACGTAGACCGGGTTGTAGGCTAGGCCAGGCCAGCCTGGCCTATTTACACCCCTACTAGTGACTCATAGAATAAGTGGATCCTACCTTGAATTTTTTTTCTCTCCACTATTTCGTAGGCTCACTTATACTATGAATCTTTAGTAGGAGAAAAATTTTCTCCTTTAAGAGGAGAAAATATTTTCCCATAAAGAAATTGAAAACTTCATTAACTATAAAAAGTCTCATACATTGGGATATGAGGATTTTTCATAAAATCCCCAATATATAAGCTGCTACAGTCCTAGTTCTCAATTATTTATTTTATAATTGATATCAACTGAAGCTGAGAGTTTCTCATCTTCAACAAAGAACACCACATTGACAATAATGTTGAGGGGAAGTATTGAAACATTGGCATTTCGTAGGCTTGGAGCCTGCTCTATATTGTTAATTTGAGGAATAAATTATAACAGTCCACGGCTCCATGCAAAACTCCACAAAGGCCATCCAAATACCATATTTGTGTGGGACAATACTTGACAGCCCCTGTCCCTGTGCCTGTCCCTGTGTGTTACATATATAAGTTAATATAATTAAGAATATAACACAATCTCTCTTTGAAAAATTATATGAATGACAATAAGAGCAAGTCTAACAATAATAAATAATGATATAGTCATCAAAAAATGGTGGTAGCTCAGTTGGTGCATGGGAACTGAGCAGATGAGGTAAAAACATGTGTTTGATCCTCTCTAGTATTGCCTTTGAGAAGAGTTTAAAGCCTTAATCCCCTGAATCGAATTAATCGGAAAGCAATGAACCGATTGAAATATTTTCAAAAAAAATAATAATGATATAGCTGTACCTGTGGTGTGACTAAAGAATAGAGCGAACAAAGCCAAAATAGTCAGAATGTTTCTTCGCTTGATGGTGACATTTGCTCAAATACGATATTCTTAACTTGAACCCTTAAAAAGGTTTAACATCATGTATATATATGTTGCCTCCAAATGAGAGGAATATATATAGGCATTCGAGCAGTCAATTAGGTAAATGTTTACGGGGAAAGTTATTATTTACAAATTTTTTGTTTACAAATTATTACAAATTACACTAAGTATGACCGGTCATACTTCAATCAAGAGTGTATGACCAGTCATACTTAATGTAATTTGTAAAAAAAAATTGTAAACGGATCCCTCCCCATTATTTATATCTTAGAGACATTTGCAATATTCCCGCCGCAGTCAATTAGGTCTTTAAAATCGAATATATATGACATTTTTATTTAGAATATATAAAATAAATTGATACATATCAAAAGTATTTTTTTTAAGGTAGTAATATCTTAATATTATAAAAGGATAAAAATCTTTACTTATAGTTAATACTTAATAGTCAAAATTACCTTTAATAAAATCTATATAATTTCTGTTGTAAACATTCATATTATAGGAAAATGTCTTCAATAGTATGGCAATACTGAAAACTCCATACATCACTTCAACTGAACTGTATTATTCTACTCAACCCTTTATAATTTAATTTCAATTGAATCCCATTTTTTCTAGTTTCAGTACAAAAATACCTACCCCAGTAATGCTTAAGATATATGTTCTCACTTTAAAACCACCTAGCAATTGTTACGCAAAAAGCATGTCTGCAGTTTTAAGTCCAAAGTGCACATAATTATAAGCTGGAGGGACAAATTAGACTTTTTCATAAAAAAATTGGTGAAAGAAAAAATGGTTAAATAATTTGAACATGACAACTTCGCTTAAAGTTTGATAAAAATATCAAATGAAATGACAAAGACACACACATTATATAATTTTATTTTATTTTAAATAAATACACGTTAAAAAATGTAGAATATGATCCTTAAAATTACTCGTTAGACAATTTTGAGAATCACAGTTTATATTATTTAAATTTTAGAGCCTGTCTCTAAGTTGGAGGAAAGTATCTTCGATAATATAAAAGTATTGAAGACTCAATATATTATTTATTAAAATTAGAAAAATAATACAGTCAATTTTATTTATTCTACCCATCCTTTTATGGTTAATAAAGGAATACCTACTTTGCAGTACCGATAATAGGCTCAATTCGGAGAGACTAAATTTCGTAAATTTTTAAAATAGGAAAAAGTTATTTCTCAATTTGCTTGAACGACCATAATTTATAACAAAGAAATGAGCTATATTTAATTTAAAGAGATAAAAAAAAACTCAAGAATGATCATTCTTTTTACAGTTAAAGAAAAAGACCATGTTATTAAAATAGTAGTCAAATTACTCTTGTTAAGTTATATCATTATTATTTCTTGACTAGTCAATAGTAATCATTTGGTGATTGTCATTTGAATGGTCAATGCATGGTTTGATATATATACATTGTCAATGACTATTAATAATCTTTGATTGGTCAACAGTCTGCTATAACCTACACCTACATGGTTATTGCTCATCTTTGAGTGGTTAAATCATCCCTCATTGCTATCTTGCAAATGATTATTACATATATTTGAGTGAATTACTTTTTCTTGAAAATATTTCAATCGGTTCATCGCTTTGCAACTAATTCAATTTGGGGCAGGTTCAGGATTAAGGTTTTAAACTCCTCCCAAAGGTGATACTGGAAAAATTCGAACACATATTCTTATCCTTACCTGCTCAGCTTTCATGCATCAATTGAACTACCACCATCTGATATATTAGAGTGATTACTAACACCAATCATTGAGTGATCAACAATTTAATATTTGTTGTCAAGGAGTAAGTAATCTGGACGGTTGTGCCTTATTTTTAATAGGTCAATAATAGTCAACGAATGGTTATCAACATGACATTTGGTATTAACCGTTGTAACTTATATTTGATTACTTAATATATAACTATTGATAGGTGGCTATTTATATCTTCAGTAGCTGGAGTAAGAATTTTTGTCCGGAATGTAGAAAAAATGGGTTTCAATGATAATAAATTATAAACGGGTGAGTAAAATACAGTTTACATGGGTTGATTTTTTACGACTTTTTTTTTGGTGTGGATTTTTTACGACTTTATTAAGTGATATACAGAGTATTGAAGTAATGAAGATATTTTCCTATAATGTGAATGATTATCACAGGTAGTCAACAGTAATTATAAAGATTTTATATATTACGGGTAATTTTGACTATTAACAAGTAAATGGTCATTTTTTATAATTAAAATTGAGTTGTTCTTTTTACTAATTTTTGTATCCTTTTATAATATGAAGATAAAATAATTACCTCAATAAAAATACTATTGATATGCATTAATTTATTTTTTATAACCTAAATAAAAGTGTAAAGACGGCAAATTGCCTCTTTCACAAAAAGAAAAAGAAAAAAAGAGCTGCAAACGCCTCAAGATATAAACAATTACCTATTTGGCTGCTCGAATATTATGCCTATATATATTCATTTCATTTGGATGTAACATATATGTCCAACCTTCATAAAAGTTCAAGTTAAGAATATCGTGTTGTAGCAAAAATCACCATAAAGCTAGGAAGCATTCTAATTGTGCGGGCTTTGTTCGCTCTCTTCAATCACACTTATGGTACAACTATCATCACTTTAATTATTAGAATTTCACTTCTTGTCATTCATGATAATTTTCAAAAAGAGAATGTTGCATTATAAATTAAACTAACTTGTGTAGTACACACAGGGGATCCCAAGTTTTGTCCCAAACAAATGACGTTGGACGGCA
Organism: Gastrolobium bilobum; assembly: GCF_033153095.1. Classification (NCBI taxonomy): domain Eukaryota; kingdom Viridiplantae; phylum Streptophyta; class Magnoliopsida; order Fabales; family Fabaceae; genus Gastrolobium; species Gastrolobium bilobum. The sequence continues at coordinate 680,567 of NW_026899394.1, forward strand.
ATGGTGTATGCGGCGATCGTGGAGGTTATGACTGTTTTCTAGAGTTTCTCGCAAAATTTGGAGCAAAAGCCTACTATGTTGTGGAGATCTTGGCAATAATAAACGCCAATGTACATGTGATGTTGTTTGTTATTATTACCAAGATCTTGCTTAGACTAGTCCATATTAAATTATTAATAATATAACAAATAATTTAGAACTTTCATTGTAGCATTTGTTATATTTTGGGGATTTATAAAAGGGAAATAATACTCTCATGCCACATGAGATACTCTCATTTTCCTACACAATTCGTTTTCCGTGCCAAATAATTTTTTTTTCCTTTTTAATATAAAATAGGGACCTACATTTAACTTCTCTCTACTTTTTTTCTCTCCTACAATCCTACAACATAAGAAAAGTTAAACCCTTTTTAAAAAGTCCTCACATGTCCCATTTTATGAGTTATTATAGCGAATAAAGTTTTCAATTTGTCATCAATAACTGAGACCCAAACAAGTTTAGATAACATTCAAACATTTAAGGGGGAGTATTACATTAAGATTTTAAAAAACTATTTTGACATAAATTTTTGTTTATAGATTTTAAAAGACTAATTAGAATTGCAGTGACTTTACAAACTTTTTTAAAAGACTTATTTTAGAATCAAGATTTTATAAGATTGGATTTTAAAAGATTTTAATAGAATTTCTAAGATTTGAAAGAAAAAATATAAATTTATAAGATTTTAAAAAATCATATGAATCTTTAACAAACATTCAAAATTACAAGAGTCAATAAAAAATTAACAAAGAAATGCAATGATATTAATAAAAAAGTAAAACATAATATGATTTTCTCAATCAGTAATTTGATGTAACTTGATGTCTTACTTAGCAGCAGCTCTCAATATATCTATACTAGCCCTCCACGCATTAGCATCTTCTCGTTACTACAGTTAAGTTTGACAAAAAAATTATCTTCTTCATTTGGTATCAGAGCTATATATATGATTATAAGATCCATAATTTTTTTATTTATTAAAATAATTCTAAATTTGCATATAGAACCTAAATATCATGATAAAATTTTGTTTTGAATTTTTTGCAATTGAGCTTGAAAACCATGGGATTCTTGTTCTACGTGATGAAAGTTTTATAACCATGTATCATATGCACGTTTATAAAATTTCTCAAATTATTTTAAATCGATAAGTTGAAACCTTAAATTGCTTTGGGGCTTTCGAAAAACAAATTTTTAGTAATATATTGACACAAAAATTATTTGGAATCATTTCCTATAGCGAAGAAATTTTGTTTATGAATATATTATTACGAAACATATATAGGGTTCATATTATGAAAGTTTCAATCTCTCTTTAAATCGATCTTGTTTTATTGATGTAAAACGAAAATTGGTTTGAGGATTTTCCGTTCCCCGATTGTTTTTCCACTGTTTTACGTTGTTTTTAATACAAAAATCACATTTTTTTAAGAAAAATCGTGATCCATAGCTTGAAAAATCGTTATTCAAACTTCCAAAAGCTCTACAAAATCTGTTATTTTTTATATGGATTAGATTAGAATTTTATTGGGTTGTTGTTCTTGGGTTATTTTGTGATGAAAATCGTTCAAAATTCTAATTTTTTTTAGCTTTGACAAAGCTCCTATGGCGGAATTCAATTTCAAGTTGGTCGACCGCCAAAGGAAGAAGATGTGGGTCTCACTTCTTTGTGAGAGTGAAATGATATAAGATGTGTCATTTAAAATGACACACTTTTAACTTTTTTCATAAACTAAACACATAATAACATATATGGAAAATTTCCTTGTATATATTTGTGTTGTGGGTTATGTTGATAACACTGAAAAAATCTGAAAATTAAACTCGAGTTCAGTATTAAATATTGTGTCCTAAAGGCAATTTTATCCTTTCAATCATGTTTTAGGTTTGTGGACAAATGTTTCATTGATAGAATGAGTTTTATTTGTTTTGGTGATATTATAATCAAAAGAAACAACAATAGCAAACACAACTAATATTTGATCAATCGCACATAAAGATAGTAGATGAGGATTAATTTTGGTAGAGTTTTGATAAAATTTCAGGAATTTTTTTTTTTGAACATATTTAATACCGATATATATAAGAGGTGAACGATTACGAGAGACTTGTCAAAGAGACACTACTATTTGGAAACGAAAAACACCATTATTCAAAAACTGAAAATCACAAAAAGACTCGACTCTTCCTATTAATAACAATATAATTACATCATTACTCTTCCTATTAAGTGCTTTGGTTGAACAATTAATTATTAGCAGTGTCAAAAATTCACAATCCGTTGAACAATTAATTATTAGCACTTAGCAGTGTCAAAAATTCACAATCCCAAGACGCACATATATATATATATATATATATATATATATATATATATATATATATATATATATATATATTATGGGTTTGATTTTCTCATGTTGCATGATAATTGAATTCTCATGTTGTGACTCAACTAGTGGTGAGCCTTACATTCATTAAAAAAAGAAAAAGAAAAGAAAAGTTTTGCACACAAATCGAAGGGTCACAACATAAGAATTGAATTGTCATGTAACATGAGAATTTTTTTTTCTCATATATATATATATATATATATGCACACACACGAGGGGAAAGATTCTTTTTATAAAAAAAATTATAATTTTTTGCAAATTACACTATGTACTTCTGAGAGAACATAGTGTAACCTAGTGTTCTCTCGGGAGAAAATAATGTAGTTTGTAAGAGTTTGTAAATATAACCATTTCCTATATATGATTCTAGAAAAAACTGTCATCTTCGGTTTTAAAGACTATAAATGTCTCAAAATATAAACTATTAGCTATTTGACTGCTCGAATATATATATATATATATATATATATACGCGCGCGCGCGCGTGTGTGTGTGTGTGTGTGTGTGTGTGTGTGTGTGCGCGCGCGCGCGCGCGCGCGCGCGCGCGCGCGCGCGCGCGCGCGCGCGCGCGCGCGCGCGCGCGCGCGCGCGCGCGCGTTTGGCCTTGTTCGCTCTCTTCTTCAGTCACACCACTGGTACAACTATATCATGATTTATTATTATTAGAATTGTTCTTATTGTCATTCATATAATTTTTCAAAGAGAGATTATGTTATATTCTTAATTATATTAACTTATGTAACGCACAGGGAGAGAGACAGGGGCGGTCAAGTATTGTCCCACACAAATATGGTATTTGGATGGCCTTTGTGGAGTTGTTGGAGCCGTGGATTGTTATAATTTATTCCTCAAACAATATAGACCAGGCTCCAAGCCTAGGAATTGCCAATGTTTCAATATTTCCCCTCAACATTATTGTCAATGCGATGTTCTTTGTTGAAGGTGAGAAAATCTTATCTTCAATTGATATTAATAATAATAATAGAATAAACAATTGAGAACTAGCTAGGACTATAGCATCTTATATATTGGGGATTTTATGAAAAATCCTCATATCCCAGTGTATGAGACTTTTTATTAGCTAATGAAGTTTTCAATTTCTTTATCCATAGAAACTGAGACCCAAACAAGTTTAGATGATTTGCAAACATTTAATTATAAAAGAATATTTATTTAAACAAAGAAAACCCAGAGATATCAACCAATGGTTTTCCAGGGAAAATGACTTCAAAAAAAATTTATCTCTATTTTTATTCGAATAACTGACACAAAAATTAAATAAAAATACTTTGTTTTTAATAAGTAAATAAAAAAAGAAGAAGAAGAAGAAGGAAGAAGCAATTTCTTGAGACAAAAAAAGTTCATCTATAGACTATACATACCTAAGTCAATGCTAACTGAACGAGAAAAATGAGAAACCAAGCTGGGGTCGCCGTCAGCAGCGGAATTGAAATAACGTGAAGTGAAGTTACTGTTTCCATTTAAACTAATTTGTACTTTCTCTCAATACTATAAGGGTAAAATGTGTGTCATTTTAAAGGATATAAAATTGTGTCATTTTTAGAGATAGAAAGAGATAGATAAAGAATGAGAGAGAGAGTTGGCAAAAAAATAAAGGTGTGGATCCTACATCTTTATGAGAGTGAAAGGATATAATAAGTTGTGTCATTTAAAAGGATAAACACTTTTCCCATATTATAAAGTTGAATGTCATCAATATAATTATAATTTTTTACATATTATTTAATGAAATGATTTTTTTTACAATTTTTTTATTTACAAATTACACTATATATTTCCAGAAGTACACTAGGTTACAATATATATTTCTGAGAGTACACAGTGTAATATGCAAACATTTGTAACAAAATTATAAACAAATCATTTCCCTTATTTAATACACTTTATTATAGGAAAACAAGTTATATTTTTTTTTTATAAATTTTTACAAACTACACTATGTACTCTAAAAAATAGACTTAGTTACGAATGTATTCATGACAGTATATAACGTAATTTGTAAAGTTGGTAAACAAAATTTTTTATATATATAAACTATCCTTTATTATAAATATATGTCTTACATTTATTTTAAAAAGTATTTGCTTTTAGCTATTAAATAAATGTGCGAGGTGACTTAATCATAAAAAATAGGAAAAGTTCAAAAAACACCTCATAAGTTTACTTTGAATCACTTATCTTTTTATACAGCAAAAAATAAAAATAATCTAAATAAATAAAGATAGATACTGAAGATAAAAAAATAAAATAAAAATCAATTATATTTAAATAAAAAATAAATCAATGACCCAAAAAAAATATAGAAAAAAAATAAAATTAAATATTTCGGCAACTTTCAAAATTAATTTATTTTTCTTCTATTTATTTGTCTTATTATTTTTTATTACTATTAAGAGTTATAGTAAAGACTCAAAATGAAAAAATAAATAAAAAAAGACTAAATATATCTATTTTTTTGTCTCTAGTTTATTTTTTTAAGAAGAATAAAATAGGAACAGTAACTAATGTATCACATGTTGGCCACTTTTTTACTAACCTGCCACGCGAATAATAAAATTTGACAAAATGCCACGCATACAAGTTCGACATAACTGGTAGCGAACTAAGTTTGCTGATGTGGCATCTTTATGGTGGCCACCTACTTCGCTACTCTCAGTAGCAAACTAGGTCGTAATTAATGCCTCTCTGCTCTGACCATTTGCCAAGCCACGTGGGAGGCATAGAGAGGTACATCGGAACCACAACTGAAAGTACTTGTCCCCTAAAAATTGTAAGGAGATAATAAATACCTGGCTGGCACGAAACTGGATGCGGTATCCACAAACAACATGCTGCCCAAGATACGCATGATGAAAGCACATGCGTATCTCATACGGCCAACAGTGGTGCCAGTGTGCACCCGATAAACCACAAAACGTGCCCGGAGAAAGTAAAGGCTCAACATGTATTTATGGAAATCGCGATCATGCTCCGACTCAACTCCTAGCAAATTAGAAATCATTTGGTGAAATGGATGGCCTCTAGCGTTCTTGTGCAATTGTGTACCCCTTTTATCAATCACACATTACGCAAGTGCACGTGTCAACAAGTAATAAAGTGGATGTGTGAGTCCAGATATCGTTCCCACGAAGAAAACTATAAAATTAGGATCATTGTGAAGCAATTAAGGTAACAATAATGATTTGTAATTGGCTAATGACTTATTTAACAATTAAGAAATAAAACAAACTAAGACTAATGATTAACTAAAAGAATGCAGTAACAAAATAAGTTTTTCCAAGTTTTCAAAGATAGATTGAGATTAATTTCCCGGTTATTGCAATTTCACCAGAATGCAGTAACCATGCTACAGCAATTATCCAAACAGTAATCAAAACACCAATGCATGCAAGGGCTCTCACCAACAATACATGTATACGAAGTTCCACATCTCTATGGCCAACAAAGTTATGAATTCATTAAGTTCAAGTTCCATTTGATTTTGTGGTGCAAGTGATTTCTCTACCCACAATTAACTAATTTTACTTAGTTAAACCACAATGCTTAATAACATTCAGGAATTACCTATATCTCTATATCATAAATCCTAATTACCTTGCAACCCTCTCTCGATGAATCAACAAGATTAAGAAAATATAACACTTTATTAAGCAACCGAAAGGAAAATCATGTAGCAAAGTTTAGGCAATACTGTTTACATCACAATAAGGGTACTCTATCACCCAATCCCAACAAGTTAGCCCATAATTGGGTGGACAGAAACAACAAGGAAAGAATAAGACTCCATAAAACTAAAGTAAAGAAAACAGGGATGTTGCTGTAGCACTGCTATCGCAGCAACCATGAGCTCCACCACCATCAACCTTGCCTCAACTGCCGAAAAAGTGCAGCAAGTTACTGGGTTCAATGATCTCTCAATTGAACCCTAGCTCCTTCCTTTGATCCGCTGGATTTCCCTAAACGAACCCTCAAATCCTTTCCAAGTGTTTCCCCACTTTCTCTCTCTAAAAGCGAGGGTGACCAGCCTCAAAGAAAGGCTCACCAACCTGTTTGATGTGTGTAGGCTTCCTCTTTTTATAGACTTTGATGAATTGGGCTCCAATTAGCTCTTCAAATCCATTATAAATCATATTCAAATCTGCTCTGTTTTGCTGCAACTATGATTGAAGATACAACTCTGCTTTGCTATAGCACTGAAGATTCTTTCTTTATTTGCTGCAGATATGATTGAAGATACAATTCTGTATTGCTGCAGCGCTGAATATTCTTTCCTTATTTGCTGCAGATATTATTGAAGATACAGTTTTGTATTGCTGCAGCGTTGAAGATTCTTTCCTAATTTGTGATTCAGATCTGATTTGGATTTGTAATCGTTGATTTGATGAAGATTGGATTGTGATTTCTTGAATGTCTTTGAGCGCATATCCAGATCAGATCTTTTCGTACACGTTCAGAAGCTTCATCCATCAAATTGGGCTTGGATCCATGGCTTGATGGTGATGATGTCAACAATATGCATTGCTGACCTCATTTGCACTGCTACAGCACTGCTTCCCGATGCTACAACATTGACCTGCAATAAAATAACAAATGCATTTAAATGTTTCCAATACCTCAATTTATATCCAAATACACATACTTAACATAATTCTCAATTAAATCATGAAATCATAGAATTCATGCATTAATCATATAAAATCAAGAGAATTATATGTAATCATAGCACCAAAACATCACAATTAAGCCCAAAATAACTCTCTTTTGGAGAGTTATCAAGCGTGCCCGGAGATAACCTCACCACCCGTCCGTGGGCAAACCCAACAAATGGTGTGCATCCTCGAGGGTGATGGTAACCTCACCCATCGGCATGTGAAATGTATATGTCTCTGTGCGCCATCACTCCACACGAGTGCATGATTGATCTGAAATCAAAACGGTAATGATATGAGCAAAATATTATATCACAACACTAAAATAACAAACACAACACTCTAATACTAGGTTATACAAGAACAATATGCTAACTTCATGGTTGCGCAGCCGCACAACGTGATAGAACCCAGTTTGCATAAAAAGGCTGGATGTCCTATAGTATATCCTCATGATCGTGTGTGGCAACATTTTAGCACACGATCCTGAACATCGGGGTCCTCCGATGTATTCCAGACATACGTCGATATATGTTTCTCCTGTAATGTTAGGAGAGAATGATCAGAGGGTCCTGGGTATCATACTCTGCGAAAAATCAGGATGTGAGGATTCATCATGCTTCATGGATCTATTTAGAACAATAATTATATTATATTAATATTATGATTTATAATTATTTGCCTAAATAGTAGCAATAACTGAGAAAAGGAAAACCTATGGTTTCGACACCTCAAATCAAAAATATTCAAATAAAAATTAATAAACATAATTTTAAAATTTAAATTTTAAAATAAAATAATTCACCAACAATCGTACATATTAATGACTATATAAATTAATATAACAATATTTATACATAGAGTCTATCCTGGGGGAAAAATGTCCTCTAGATTAAGATTTTGAGACCTAAAATCATAATTATTAAAATAAAAAAATTAAATATAATTTAAAATTTTAATTTTAACATAAAAAATAATTCATGCATTAATATAATAACAATTCCACATGCTATATTTTAAAAGAAAATAAATATCTTTTAACCTAAGGTGTCAAGTCCTAAAATAAATAATATTAAAACAAAATATATAAAACATAATAAAAAGGTTTTTATAAATTTATCTTAAAAATAAAATATTACATCAACTATCCTATATATTAATGTCTACACAAAGGAATATAACAACATTAACATTAGTGAGTTCTATCATATGGTTTGAAAAAAATAACATGTCTTCTAATAACCTAAGATTTTTACATATAAATAAGTAATATAAAAAGATTAATATCTAATACCGCATAAATCATAAAATATAAAACACTAACCTTGATATTGGAGGAAAAAACTATGAAATTATAACAAGGAGAGAGTTCTATATTGAGAGAGAGAGACTGGAGTGGAGGGGAGTATTCAGGGTTTAGGGGGGGGGGGTGGCGGGTTTATATAGGCAGTATTAGGGTAGGTAGCCGTTGGACTAAGTTTGCTATCATGTGTAGCGAATTTGTCCCCGTCAGACACATGGCCCCACCACTTTTTGTTGTGACTGTTGCATATAGTTCGTTGGCCATACAACAAACTACTATGTGCCTGCCACGTGTCCTAGCAAATGGTTGGAGCAGAATGGTATTAATTACAACCTAGTTCGCTATTGGGAGTAGCGAACTAGGTGGCACCATAAAAATGCCACATTAGCAAACGTAGTTCACTACCTGCTATAACTAACTTGTACCCATGACATTTTGGCAAATTGTACTCTTCACGTGATAGGTTGATAAAAAAGTAGTCAATTTATGGTACATTGATTATTGTTTCAATAAAATATACAAATTAGTTAAATTTCTATCTATGCAAAAAATGTGTTTAGATAAAATAAATCATAAAAAAATAAGTGATTAAAAAAAATATTATTGCGCCCCATAACAGTTCAAGTCTTTGGAGAGCTATTGTTTCTTGTTGGTCAAATATTTTATAGCACTCACGAATATTGATTGGAGATGGGAGGTCCACCAGATTTTGGGAAGATTCATGGGTTCTAGGTTGCAGACCATTTTCCTCCTATGCTCTCACAACCAACTTTCATAAGGAGGATCAAGTTATGGTTTCCAACTTTGTCTCTTCAACAGGAACATGGTGTTGGGAAGCTTTGCAAAATCTTTTTCCTCTACACATCTTGGTACGTATAAATAATATCCCACCCCTTATAGAAGATGGTGGACATGATAGGATCATTTGGTCTAGGACGCCAGATGGGATCTTCACGTTGAAGTCTGCTTTTACAACAATCTCTAGATCCATAGATCGTGTTAACACTCTCCCTTGGAACTATATTTGGGATTAGAAGGGTCCTGAACGAGTTCGAACTTTCTTGTGTCTTATGCTAGGAGAAAAACTCTTAACCAATGAAAGAAGGTGTAAGCGGCATATGGCAAGTAATAATATTTGTCAGGTGTGTCACTGTTTTTCTGAATCCACTCTTCATGCTATTAGAAACTGTGATGGAGCGCTGCAGGTGTGGAAGTTTGTAGTGAAGCAAGAAGCGTGGGCAGACTTTATTTCCCTTGATTTGCATCAGTGGATGATAACGAACATCTCAAATGATCGGTCTTGGTCTGCTTTGTGTCATTGGTCTTTGTTCTTTGGGATTATCTCCTGGTTCATTTGGCGAGCTAGGGATAGAATAATCTTTCAAGGGACGACAGAGTTTGCTTATAATACTTATAGAGCGGCTATGGGATATGGAGAAGGGGTTATTTGGACAGAGAATGTTTTGGTTGAAACTTCTCTTGAGCCTAGTCTGAAAAAAGGAGAGACTTATTTTCTGGGGTTTTCCTCAAGAGCCTTGGGTTAAGCTAAATGTCGATGGGTCTTGTATCAACAATGGAGAGGTATCTGCTTGTGGTGGAGTAATTATAGATCCATATGGCAGGTGGCTAGTGGGATTCTGCAAGAATCTTGGAAATGGTAATATTTTAATGGCTGAGTTATGGGGGTTGTCTTCTTGGGCTCGAGATTGCTTGGAAAAGGGGTTTTCGCTTTGTTTGGCTTGAAGGAGATTCCCTAGTAGCCCAGCAGCTTATTAAAGAGGGATGCAATCTTAGTCACCCAACATTTATTTTGGTCCAGAGAATAAAGAAGTTATTGACTTGGGATTGGAGGATAAGTATCACCCACATTCATAGGGAAGGAAACAGAGTTGCAGATTGGATGACTTCTTTTGCCTACATGTTTGATTGGTCCTTACAGGAGTTTGCCTCGCCTCCTTTAGGCTGTTGTGATAGTCTAAGCAGGGACTCTACTGGAGTGGCTTGGCCGAGGCTTTGCAAGTAGTTTCTTTTTCTGTCTTTTTTGTTTTCATGTAGTTTGTTTTCAAAAAATAAAATAAAAAATATTCAATACAAAATCATAGGAAATTCTTTGATTTTTTTCCTCTAAATAGTACGTAGGAAATAGTGTATTTATCAGTGTTATGAAACCCGGACCGACCCGGCCGGGTCGACCCGAGAACCGGTAAACCGGTCATATAACTGGTCTGATTGAAGCAACGGACCGGTTATGCATCAGAACCAGTGCGACCCGGTCCGATCCGGTCGGTTTTCATGAAAACCGGTGACCCGGTTAGTTAACCGATGACCCGGCCAGGTCCCAAAAAAAAAAAATCATAATGGATATATTTGAATATTTTTCTGCTTATTGACTTACATAAGTTATGTACCTACAACACTAATATTATCTCAATTATTTACTATGCAGAAAATTTTGATTTGATTTATAGTTAGAGATGTCGTTTTCTTAACCTAAAGTCCCGTATCTCGATCACTATATTTTTGTTTGATCTTTTATTGGATAATAATATGTCATTTATTATTTTTTATATTAAAATATTTGAAATTTTTATCATTTTTTTTAGATATTTGAGTATGTTTATATTTTTTAATATAAATTATAAAATTACATATAATTATCAGATCATGTGATTGAATCAGTAACCCACTAATTAAATCAATAACCTAGTACCTTGACTGAGTAAGTGACCGAGTCGATTTTAATAATACGAGTATTTATTACTTGTCTGTTCCTGTTAAACGTTTTGGTTGTGGGCCTTGTGGCGTTACTGAGTCACTGACAGTGCCAGAAATACACACTTCCGAATTCCGAGACCCATGTCTTTAAAACGTACGCCTTTAACGGGGGTGTCATTGAGTAGAAGCCTATGAAGGTTTCGAGGAGGACTATGAAGCTGGAGCATTGTGAGAAAATAAAATATTTTATTAAGAGAAAAAGAGAGTAAAAGACTGAATTCTTCTGTAACTAGTAAAAAATTAATTGAAAGTAGTAGATGAATGAATATATAATCAAAACAATAATCAAAGTTATGGGAAAGCGATAAATGATCAAATTTATTTGAAACAAGTAATTAAATGTGTTTCGAATCTTAGTTGTCAATATTTTGGAATAAATGGTTTCTTTTATTACAGTAAGTTACTTCCATAAAGAGATTAGTAAGTTGCGTTCAGAAAGTAATGAGAAAATCAATTTGTATTTAATAAACAAATAATTTGATTATATTGCTAACTCTTTGTTCATGCTCATTTACATTTTTTTATTAAAATTTTCATTAAAGTATTGTATGATAATAATTTATCAAATATAATATTATTAGCTCGATAAAAACACTGTTGACATGTCATTTATTCTATATGATTCTTAATAAAACTGTCATCTATGGTTTTAAAGAATGTAAAAGCCTAAAAAAACAATTACCAAATTGGATACTCGAACGTCTATATATGTATATATTCATCTCATGTGGAGTCAACTTATTGCCCACCTTCTTAAGACTTCAAGTTGAGAATATCATCTTGGAGAGAATATCACCATGAAGCTAGGAAGCATTCTGATTGTGTGGGCTTTGTTCGTTCTCTTCAATCACACCTATGGTACGACCATCATCTCTTATATATTATTATTAGTAGTAGTAGTATGTAGTAGTAGTGTACGTAGAGTAGCTCTTCTTCTCATTCATACAATTTTTCAAAGAGAGTATGTTACGTTCTCAAATAAATTGACATGTTTAACACACGCAGGGGAGTTAAAGTTTTGTCCCAAAGATATGACATTGGATGGCAAATGTGGCGTTCGTGGAGGGTATGACTGTTTTCTAGTATTTCTCTCAAAGTACGGAGCCAGCGGCATGCCTATGCATTGCACATGTGGAGATCTTACCGATAATAAACGACTATGCACATGTGATGTTGTTTGTGGAAGATGAGAAAAATCTTGTATGCACTCCATATTAATAATACAATAAATAATGGTGAAATATCACAGTAGCATCTTATACATTGAGGATTTTAGAAAAGCCTTTACATCCCAATGTATGATCGAGTTATAATTGCGGTTAGAAATTTAAATGTGAGTGTTGAAATTTTATATTGGTTGTAATGAGCTAATTCAATTTATTATCTATAATAACTGAAACCCAAACAAGTTCAGATAATATTCAATCATCTAATTATAGATGAATGTGCAAAGTCACCTAGCACGTGCAGCCATGTGTCTGCACTAAAGCAAACCACTTTTATTTATTTTAAAAATCTATTAATGCAATATTAATTATGAGTCTTTTAATTAATTCTGTAATAATTAATTTTATAACTCTCACCATTATTTATTTTGTCATTAAAGCACTAAATTTACTTTTAAAAATCAATTTTAACTGTCCAAAACCCTTGACCCCATCAAGTACTTTTGAGTTTCCTCAAGGTATTCTTTGGCCAAAAGGTGAAGATTAATTCTTTCGAGACGTAAAGATCACCAAAGTGGGGCATGTCTCTACCAACAAAGTCTTTTTCATACACGGAATCAAACTCCTACTATCAGTATGTTTAAAAGACCCAGCCATCTACCAACTGTGTCGGGCTTTGTTGGTCCCTTCAAGCACTTTTTGCCCTCTCCTTCCTATGTCATTTTTACTCTAACAATTAATGGAAAGAGATCTGAAATTAGTATTGTAATAATAACTTGCATGGCTAGCCTTTTAGTAGCAACTTGCCATTTTGTTCATAGAAAACAGTACGCCACTTTTTACAAATTATTTTCGGTATGTTACACCGAAAAAAAAAATTGAAATGTTCGGCATGAATATAAATTATTATTTTTTGAATTTAAGTAAATTTTTAAAAATAGAGTGTAATCTAATTATTTTAGTTTATTTTAAAAAGAAGAGATATATAAATGCACAAAATGAGAAATGGCGGTAATGGAAGCCCATAGGATTTGGTGTTTGACGGCAGTGCCGGAGTGCCCAACAGCCAAAATGGCAAGATATGGCTACAATCAAGAAGCAAAAAAACATGTTATATCAATGTTATAACTCATTATCCAAAAAAAATAAAAAAATCAATGTTATAACTCAACGAGAAAAATGAGAAACCTAGCTGCTGCAGCACTCCGCAGTGGAATATAAATCATGTTATATTATGTTTCCTACCTGTCCCCCACTACAAAAAGGAGATGACGTGAAGTTGCTGTTTCCTTTTAGACTAATTTGCGCTATCTTTCAATATTATAGATGAATATGTTATCAATATAATTATTATTTTTTACGTATTTTCTAACACACTTTTTATTATTAAATATTTTCTTACATTTATTTCTTAATTATTAAACAAATGTGAGAGGTAACCTAATAATAAAAAATTTGGATGTGCATTTACAACATTGCTCTTCTTAATTAAGTTCTTATTGTTTTGGTTGAGCCATCACTAGCAGGGTCAGAAATACACACCTTGGAGACGTTTGGATCAAAAGAAGGAATAAATAAACGTGACGTTTCTATTAAGTGTTCTGGACCATTGGTTGTGGCATTTTTAGCAGAAATGAATTTGGATTCTCATATGTGAAAAAATGATTATCTGGTCATGTTATTTAATCATAATCACTCATTGATGATGACAAAAACGAGAAAAAGTGTATGATTTTTAAATGAGTGATTCTGATCAAATAACATGATCAGATTAGCTCTTTTTCTTGAGAGAAACCAAATCCTTCATAAATACATATTTCGAGACGCCACGCCTTTTTTTTTTGTGGCCTAACATAATGTAATTCTGCATAAATAATTTTTAAGAGGGACACAGAGCTTTAACTGTGACCAAACTCTGATTCAGAATTAGTCTCATAGTCGAATCAAAGAATTGAAACTTATGGGAATATATACAAGAAGGGCTGACTAGGCACACAAAAATAATTAGGGTTAATATAAAAAAAATATTTGTTTAAAAGATGCACATGTTATCTCAGATATTCTTTCCATGTTCAACTTAGGCCATAGTATTGATTATGATAACCATATTTTTCTTCCTCAACAAATGATGATAAAATAACCTAGCTGCTATATTAATATATGAAGAACAAGAAGTTTGAAAACTTATGATCGGGCACAAGTTCGTGAAGACTGAAGCCGACCAGTGCGTATTTGTCAAGAGGTATGAAGCAGGAGAATTTTTATTTTATTATTATATGTTGACGACATATTGATTGTAGGGCGAGACAAGATGAGGATAGCCGCCTTAAAGAAGGCACTAAGTTCGTCCTTCACAATGAAGGACCTCGGCCCTGCAAAGCAAATCCTTATAACAGAGATAATCTGAGATTGACATAGAAAGCTATTGTGGCTGAGATAGGAAAACTATATTCAGAAGATTTTGAAGAGATTTAGCATGGACAAAGCCAAAACAGTGTGCATTCCCTTATCCGGACATATAAAGCTGAGTCAAAAGCAATGTTCGAGATCTGATGAACATAAAGACAAGATGTTGAAGATCCTGTTCCAGTCCCTCGTCGAAAGTTTGATGTATGTAATGGTATGCACGAGACCTGACTTTGCGTATGCTGTTGGAATAGTGAGCCGGTATCTGTCTAACTCCGACAAAGAACACTGAGAAGTAATAAAGTGGATCTTCAAGTATCTCAGAAGATCAAAAATTTATGCCTCTGCTTTGGAAAAGGTAAAGCCGAGTTGCAAGGCTTTACGGATGTCGCAGCTGGATATCTGATGACTTTTGCAGGAGGAGCTATCTCCTGGAATTCAAAATTGAAAAAACTGTGTGGCACTTTCGACAATTAAGGCAGAGTATATAGTCGCAACTGAGGCTTGCAAGGAAATATTGTGTATGAAGAAGTTCTTCTTTGAACTCGACCATGAAAAAGAAGAATACGAGTTGAAGTCGGACAATCAAAGCGCAATTTATTTTGCGAAGAACTCGACATATCACTCCCGCAGTAAGCACATTGATGTGAGATATCACTGGATCCAGGATGTGATGGAGAATGGACAACTCGAACTTGACAAAGTGCACACTATATAACCTCAATTAGTCAAATATGATGATGAGGCCGGTACCAGCAAGAAAATTCGAAGACTGCTGTGAAGGTGCTGGGTTGATGCTGAACCCGACGCATTGAAGTTGGAAGGGGGAGATTTGTTGGGAGTTATTCCTTTTTCAATGCTTGGCTCAAGTCCCAAGGCATTGGAACTCTCCACTTTGGTGCAAGGCTCAAGGGACACATCCTTTGAGTGGTTCAATGTCTCTTCATAATTGATGATCTAGAATCTTCTCCTTCCTCTATAGGGGTGACAAAACGGGTCGGCTCACCTTGACCCGCAGTCAACCTGCCAAAAATAGGTTGGCCAACCCCGACCCTCCCTTTGAATGTGGGTTGAAAAGCCCAACCTACCCTGTTTTATGGGGGGTTGGCGGGTAAGGGGGCAACTCGCCTAAAAAATTAAAAATTAAAAATTAAAAATTAAAAATAAATTATACTTTATTAATTTTATAATATTAATTATTTTTATTTCACACTTCCTTTAATTTTTTTTCCAATCTAAAGTCTAAATGTATGCTAATATTCAATCAAGTATTTTTAAGAACTTATTTTTATCTCAATATATAGATAACATTTGTCGTAAATAAACATTTTCTTCTCTATTTTTTCTAAGGAGAGCTAATATAAAAAAATTTGGATATTGCAAAAGTTAAAAACAAATAAAATACTACTTAATAGTAAAAAAAAATAAAATTGACACGACGACCAACCCTCCCTGACCCATCGCCGACCCGTTTTGACCCACAACCCGACGGGGTGGGTTGACGCGGGTTGGTGGGTTAAGATGTGTAACCCAACCCACCCCATTTTGGCGGGTTGACAGATTGACCCGTCGGGTTCAACCCATATTACCACCTCTATTCTTCTATTTAAGGTCAAGAGAATCCAAGAAACTTCGATAAGAAAAGAAGAACCTTAAAAGACTGCACGAGGTTCATGAGTAATTTTGGGCTGGAAATTATGAAAATGAGATTATTCACCATCACTTCAAAATCACCCTTTAACTTCATGTATTTAAAAAGGAAAAAAAATCCATATCCATGAAAATTTGATAAAATTGATTTGATAGAGCTTACATCATGCATTCCAGTAGGCAGGTAAGATATGAAAGTAAAAGTCTTCTAACAATTTTTCTCTTCTCTTGTGTAAGCAAATTGTAGAAATGGGCGCGGCTTTCGCGCTAGCGCTCTCTCGTTAGCCGTTGCTTGTTTGGGTCGAGCTGCTCCGCTCCTTGGCAGTCAGTCTATTACCCAAGCAATATAAAACAAAGAACAAATATAAGCTTCGAGTCAGAAACCTGAATCCACCTTTCAACCTAAACACTAAAAATTAAATGACAGCAGCACAACGAGAGGAAGTAATTCATATACATTATCCCACCAATAAGAATAGCAAAGCACTCACCAACTAATCATGTTTGAAATTAGAAAAAAATAATTCTATTAAGAAACAACATCTCAGGAAATTATTCATCAACCTTGTGCAGTCTTATACTTAGATGCACCATCTACTTCAGTTTGTTTGTTAATCCAATTGGAGAAACATGCAACTGAAGAAGGCGGGATTACTCTTTCTGTTTATTCATGTAAAACTCCAGTGTGTTGATGTTTTTCTTCCATTGTTGTGGTTGTTTGGGTCGAGCTGCTCCGCTCCTTGGCAGTCAGTCTATTACCCAAGCAATATAAAACAAAGAACAAATATAAGCTTCGAGTCAGAAACCTGAATCCACCTTTCAACCTAAACACTAAAAACTAAATGACAGCAGCACAACGAGAGGAAGTAATTCATATACATTATCCCACCAATAAGAATAGCAAAGCACTCACCAACTAATCATGTTTGAAATTAGAAAAAAATAATTCTATTAAGAAACAACATCTCAGGAAATTATTCATCAACCTTGTGCAGTCTTATACTTAGATGCACCATCTACTTCAGTTTGTTTGTTAATCCAATTGGAGAAACATGCAACTGAAGAAGGCGGGATTACTCTTTCTGTTTATTCATGTAAAACTCCAGTGTGTGTTGATGTTTTTCTTCCATTGTTGTGGTTGTTTGGGTCGAGCTGCTCCGCTCCTTGGCAGTCAGTCTATTACCCAAGCAATATAAAACAAAGAACAAATATAAGCTTCGAGTCAGAAACCTGAATCCACCTTTCAACCTAAACACTAAAAACTAAATGACAGCAGCACAACGAGAGGAAGTAATTCATATACATTATCCCACCAATAAGAATAGCAAAGCACTCACCAACTAATCATGTTTGAAATTAGAAAAAAATAATTCTATTAAGAAACAACATCTCAGGAAATTATTCATCAACCTTGCGCAGTCTTATACTTAGATGCACCATCTACTTCAGTTTGTTTGTTAATCCAATTGGAGAAACATGCAACTGAAGAAGGCGGGATTACTCTTTCTGTTTATTCATGTAAAACTCCAGTGTGTATTGATGTTTTTCTTCCATTGTTGTGGTTGTTGATCCAGAAATTTCTTATCGAAGTTTTTTTCCTTTGTTGTGGTTGTTTTTATTCTGTATCCATTGTGCAAATATCGGTGGTGGCGGGTTTAGAAAGATCGGGATGGACAGTGGGGACAAGAGGCCTCATTGAGAGCTCTTCCATGGTGTTGAGGCGATTTTCTGAGTTTCGGATTTTGGAAAGAGAAACAGAGAGGGTGTGTGTGCGTGTTGGTTTTCTTTTGTTCTTCTTAGGTGGGTGGTTGAGATTTTAGGGAGGAAGAGAGTGGGCCCCAAAATTGTAAGTATAAGGGTGAGAGAACTACGTGACAGCTTTGCTTGCAGCATGATGTCTTGTTTTTTTCTTTTATGGTAAGCTATTTCTATAATAACAAGTTTACAATAACAAAAAATTAAGTATTTGTACTCTTTTTCCCTTTACCAAGATTTGAAAATAAAGTGTTTACTACAACAATTTTCAAAACTTTTGGGAATTGAGTGCATTTTTTTTTTTTTAAATTTTAGGAATCAAAAATTAATGTTATGGTTGCATTTGATTCATAATATAATGACTATTAGTTTTCCTTTTATTGGCAAGAAACACTCATTCATCATGATAAGTTTCAATTTGCATGTTGTTACCATGAATATTTGTATATACCAAAAACACTCTTTTATCATGATAACAGTAAGTTTCAATTTGCATGTTGTTATCATGGACATTTGTACATATCAAACTAGTTGATTACCCGTGCGATGCACGGAGAAAAAAGAAATCAGTTTGTTTGTCCCGTAAACGAATTAATAAGAAAATCGGTTTGTTCGTATGACATAAACATATAACTTTTAAGGTAGGAACAAAAAAAGAATATAATAATTTAAAAACAGTAAATTCCACGGTTGACAGCAAAATCTCCATTAAAAAAAAATCTAAATGTCATGTTGACAATAATATAATAAGAAATATGCCCAAATGATACTCACAACAATTGTAAAATATCGTCCGCCATGCACTATTGGTATTTGCTGCTGTTCGAAATGAATCATAAACAATAATTGGAAAAGAAAAAATTATTGAAGGGAATTATATAGTTTATGGCAGATGAATAGTTCAGAATTACAATGAAAAACCTTTGACTCTGAAAAATGACAAGGGAATAATATACTGATTATGCCTCGAATACTGAATCTGCATAACAATAAAAAATTAGCAGAAAAATAGGCATAACAACTAAAGGAAATCAACAAAGAAGATTAAAAAATATTTTCTGATAAAAAATTGAGATCTTACCTGATACCAAACAACAATGTTATCTCTTTGTAGAAATAACCAAGTATACTACACTAATCTTTGAAATACTTCCTTGTAGACGATGTTAAAGGTAGTACTTGTAACACAACCATTTTCAGCAAGTATCAGCATCTTCAATCCATGTCTGCTCTTTACTCTAGATAGTGCCACATATAATTGCCCATGAGTGAAGACATGCCTAGGAAGATAAATGCCAACATGAGACAGCGACTGTCCTTGACTTTTGTTGATAGTCATCGCAAATGAAACTACCAAGGGGAATTGTCTTCTTTGGAAGTTTACTGGAAATGTATGACCCGATGGGTTGATCGTCATTCTAGGGATTAACACAGCATCTCCTATATTGTTTCTTGTAAGAACAATTGCCTGAACAACATGATTCCCCAACTTTGTAATAAGTAATCTCGTACCGTTGCATAAACCTCTTGATTGATCAATATTTCTCAATAGCATCACCAGTACTTTAACCTTCAAAGTTAATTTATGATCAGGAATCCCCGAACATGAGAATGTATTTAAGATATCAGGGGAGATTTCGTCATCCTCAAGAGATGAATTATCGTATTGTTTCAAAACCTTATCTGAACTCAAAAATGTCCTTTTTTCACCCGGAATCACAACCATTAGGTGCTCGTTTAACATGGCAACATCGAACAATTTAGGAGTCAGAAGAGCACGTTCTTTAAAGAAAGTAGGATCTAATATATTATCCATCAGATTCGGGTAAACAAAATCAACAATATCTGAAAGTGGGTCTTCTGAACCTTTAATCAACAATTCATCTGGAATTGTTATAATAGATTCTCCATCAACATCATCCCCAGGATCACCATCTCCTATTTTAAGCAGCCACTCAGAAAATTCTTTTATTTCTAACAAATTATTAGTGCTACTTCCAGAATTGAGACACATGTTCTTGGTCAAAGATAACAGATGACAATGGGACCATAGATAGGAAGAATTGATGGTTGCATGAACTATATCTTGTCTACTGCCATTTGGAATGACAGGTAATATTTGCCGAAAGTCACCTCCTAGAACGACAACTTTTCCACCAAAGGGCATATCAACACAGCTGATATCATAAAATCTAAGAACATCTCTAAGTGTTCTATCAAGAGCCTCAAAGCAAAATTTGTGTACCATCGGTGCTTCATCCCAAATGATTAACTTTGTTTTTGACAACAACTCTGCAAAAGTAGAATTTTGTTTTATATTACATGTTGAATCTTCGGTGATCTGTATAGGAATACGAAATTTAGAACGTGTCGTACGTCCTCTAGGAAGAAGAAGTGAAGCAATTCCGCTAGAAGCAACATTAAGCACTATTTCAGCTCGAGATCGAACAAATGCTGACAGGGTGTTCCAAATAAATGTTTTTCCAGTCCCACCAAAGCCGTACAGGGAAAAAAATCCTCCTATACCTGCCGAAACAGCTGAAATTATTTTGTCATAAACAACCCTCTGCTCATCAGTGAGTGAATTCAGTAGTCTGTCATGCTCTTCTTTCAAAGAGAAACTGTCATACAACAATTCATCCATCACCAATCTATTCTGCATATCCAATAAAGATTCACCGATGATGTTCGGCATGGATGGGTAATCAGATAGGCATTTACCGTTGCTTTGCAACACCTTATCGATTTCTGCAAGGGTTATGTTTTTTATAGAATCCTCTGTAAGCAAAGCATCTGAAAAAAATTGAAAAATAGAAAAAAAAAGGATTAACAAAGACAAAGTTGGTGAGGAGAGAAAAATAAAGCGAAATTATGAACAAAGTAAAGGGCGTGAAACATAACGAATTTTTTTAACCAAATATTAAGAATAGGACGGTGTATAATGTATAGATGTAATTTTATTATGAAGGAACAAAAAATGCTCACATTTTTTCGAAGGTCAAGTGAATTAAACATAAGCAAACTGTTTGCATAAATGAATGCACGATACAGAACGGCAAGAATATTAATTATAATGCACAATACACATAAATGAATGCACAAAATTTGTTCTGAACAATTACCTTCACGTCCAATTCTTTGCCTATGTCGATAAAGAACATCATCAGATAGTAATTCCCAGCATTTTTGGAAAACATTTTCAGGCCTGTTCATTGAGTTACCAAATAACAATAAGGCAAACAGATTTCTCAGATAAGTTGCTGACCCCCAAGAACTTGCCTCCTTAATTGCATCAATGCACTCATTGTCATCATCCAAAAGCCCCAAAGAATAGCAGGCATCCTTATATGTAGGAAAAAGCACCCCATTGACCGTTCTCAAATCTTCATAACTTGTATAACCCTTTTGAAAATTAAGTAAAGTTCGGAGATAGGAATCTTCTCCATTATTGGCAGAAAAATGATTTATTCTTCCAATTGAAAACCCTTGTTTTCTGGGATGCCATTCATGCGTACTTTCTTCATATACAAATTGAGTTGGATACTCTGCATAAGTAAGATTCCTACCTTCTGGATATTTTTTATTTGCATCCATCCAAGACTCGAACATTGATTGTCTAGACTCCGCCCTAGTCTTGACATCAGTTATTGAAGCATGATCACTAAAAACAACGCTTTTTTCATTGGGTAGGTGAAATGGAAATCGCTGAACAGGGGGAATCTGTAATGAATCTCAAATCCGGATATTCTCCAAGCATCTTCACATGCGGACACATACCTATCATATATAAGCAATAAATTTAAATTAAGTTAGAAAAAAGGTTATTCCAAGTAACGAAAGTAAACATAACCGATATGAATTCAACAACCTGCAATCATAAAACATTTTGATTTCACCATCTGAATGATTTATAGCAGCTGTCACCCTGTCTTGCCCTTTATGGATGTATTTAAAGAGATATTTAATGGCACTACTCTTGCAAGTATATTCAACATTGATATGCGCTTGATATTTTAGAAGAAGTTTTGACACCTCATCTGAGAGCCGTCAGATAAAAAAAATCAACGACTCTGATTTGTAACCATGTGACATCATTGATCTTTTTTGATCTAACAAGTCTCAGATGAGGTGTCAAACTTCAAATTTGAAACCGGTGTCAAATGATCCTACCTATATATATATATATATATATATATATAGGGGTTTACATTTCTGAAGTTGCTGTACGTGTAGCAATCAAATACTTGTCGTATATGTACTTGAAAGCATTATATGAGGGAATCATAACCATACAAAGGATAAAAGCATTAAATGTGGGGAATCATAACCATACATCTGTCGCTACTGTACGTAAAGCGGCTCCAGAAATGATTTTACCATATATATATATATATAAGGAGGGTTATATTCACAATTTTTTTTTATATAAGCTTACCAGTAAGACATAGTATAGTTTGTAAAAGTTTGTAAATATAACATTCTCATATATATGAGATTAACACATCTTCTACAAAGGAGATAAAGTTATTTCCCGCAATCTCAAAAGAACGTCATTTAGGAGTTTAGTATAAAAAATAAAAAATATTTTAGTAAAATACATGTTGCAATATGAAATTAAAATTTTCAAAATATCCTTTATTTTTTATTGTGAACTCCAAAACCACGTCATGTTAGGGTCGTTGGAGATAATTTTATCTCTTGTGATTGTAATAAGAAAAAAAAAAAAAAAATATATATATATATATATATATATATATGCTTTACTTTTCTCCAACCGCTTGACGTCCAACAAACAAATTCGGAGAATCATAACCATACAAAGGTAGGTGAAAGAATTAAATGCGAGAAATCATAATTAATCAACGGTGTAAGATTTATTGCTGGACGTCCAGCAGCCGGATAAATTATTTTACCTATTTTTTTTTTTTGAAACTGATCCTAATTACCTCTTTGAGGCGAATCAGAACCCCTCGGTATCCCCACGTGTTCGACTCTTTGAGCCGCCTATGGACTAATCCAGAGTTCAGGTGCGAGTCCAAGGATTACGATACTTATAACCCTCCCCAGATGGTGTTGGTGGGATTCGAACCGAAGTTCTCTCCCACCACTCAGTCCCCATGCTACTCACTGAGCCACCACACTTGGGTATTTTACCTATATATATATATATATATATATATATATATATATATATATATATATATGAAATAGGATCCTTTGACACCGGTGTCAAATTTTGAAATTTGATACTAAATCATAACATTTGATTTTGGCCAATCAATGGTTTTCATTTATTGGGAATCAAACTTATTAATTAATATTAATTCTCAATAAATGATAACCGTTGATTGGAGGGAATCAACAGATAGGATTTGGTGTCAAATTTCAAAATTTGACAAAAAAGTCCTACCCAATATATATATATATATATGGTCCGCTTTTTCTACAATCAAAGTAGATAACTTATCTACATTGAGCTCAAAACGACATCGTTTTGAGGTAGAAATCAATGTATTTTTGTAATTATAATTTATTCCAAGGTTATAATAATTTTTTTCTTTATAATTTTTTAATTTTTCAACCCAAAACGACGTCATTTTAGACGTAAATGTAAATAACTTATCTACATTCACTGTAGAAACGTTAAAGCCATATATATATATATATATATATATATATATATATATAGAAAATGAAGTATAATGTCACTGTATATAAGATTTGGTGCGATCAAAAAATTGTAACTATGTATGACAGATAGTATATAGTGTCTTTCAGAAATTAATTATGTACTACGGGTAGTACTTATTTTTTCTCTCTTTCGCGCGCGCGCGCGCGCGCGCGCGCGCGCGCGCGCGCGCGCGCGCGCGCGCGCGCGCGCGCGCGCGCGCGCGCGCGCGCGCGCGCGCGCGCGCGCGCGCGCGCGCGCGCGCGCGCGCGCGCGCGCGCGCGCGCGCGCGCGCGCGCGCGCGCGCGCGCGCGCGCGCGCGCGCGCGCGCGCGCGCGCGCGCGCGCGCGCGCGCGCGCGCGCGCGCGCGCGCGCGCGCGCGCGCGCGCGCGCGCGCGCGCGCGCGCGCGCGCGCGCGCGCGCGCGCGCGCGCGCGCGCGCGCGCGCGCGCGCGCGCGCGCGCGCGCGCGCGCGCGCGCGCGCGCGCGCGCGCGCGCGCGCGCGCGCGCGCGCGCGCGCGCGCGCGCGCGCGCGCGCGCGCGCGCGCGCGCGCGCGCGCGCGCGCGCGCGCGCGCGCGCGCGCGCGCGCGCGCGCGCGCGCGCGCGCGCGCGCGCGCGCGCGCGCGCGCGCGCGCGCGCGCGCGCGCGCGCGCGCGCGCGCGCGCGCGCGCGCGCCGGAGAGGGAACGGAGAAATCATGTTACCCGTAGTACATACTTAATTTCTGAAATACATTATATACTACCTGTAGTACATAGTGTAACTGCATCAATCCTTATGTTTAATTATTGTTCATCCACTTTACCCCATATATATATATATATATATATATATATATATATATATATATATATATATATATATATGAGGTAGGATCCTTTGACACCGGTGTCAAATTTAAAATTTGACACCTTATCTGAAAGTCGTTAGATAAAAAAAGATCAATGGTGTGACATGCTTACAAATCAGAGTCGTTGATCTTTTTTGATCTAATGACTCTAAGATAAGGTGTCAAAGGATCCTGTCTATATATATATATATATATATATATATATATATATATATATATATATATATGAGGTAGGATCCTTTGACACCGGTGTCAAATTTGAAGTTTGACACCTCATCTGAGAGCCGTTAGATCGAAAAAATCAATGATATAACATGCTTACAAATCAGAGTCGTTGATCTTTTTCGATCTAACGGCTCTCAGATGAGGTGTTAAATTTCAAATTTGACACCGGTGTCAAAGGATCCTACCTCTCTCTATATATATTTATATATATATATATCAAATAAACATGTATATTATTATCACAATAAATTGCAATAAAAAATATAAATTTTTAATCTAAATGTTTTGAGTGATCATAATATAACTAAATTGACAATAATAATGTTACAAATATTAATATCGACAATTTTACGTGATTCCTTCTAATTAGAATTAATGGTTAGGATTTGAGGTTAAACTTATTATTTTTATAATATCATAAATTCATCCCTCCTTTATAATTTTATGACATAAAATTAATAAAATAAGAAATATTAATTAACTTTATTTAGATTAAGAAATTTTAAATCTGGCGGAACTAAAATTGGCATTTGCATCGACAGTATCAGTGTTAACTTTGGTTGTATGAATTTTGACATATAAACATAAAATAAAAAGGTTATGGTTTGTTCATGTTGCACGAAAGCAGATCCATCAAAATGTGTGATTGTTTTTTGGGTTTTATATTTTCTATATAACATGAGATGAATCTTCTTATGCCATATAGACAAAAAACATGTGAAACCTATATATTAGAAAAACTCATGTGTAGAACTCTAGTCAGCACAAAAATCGTAGGATTTGTAGAAAATTTTCTCTTATGTTATATGAGAAATATAAAACTCCAATTTTTTCTTTTAGAAAAACGGATAGGCCCTACTTTTGGTGTTTCTATAATATGATACAATTATTTTCTGCAACATTATTCTTATAGATCCAAAAATAAAATCATCATATGAAAGAGAAATCATGAAGATCTATTGCTAAAATTGCGGCGCGCCGTTTTGATTCATCCAATTCCAAATAATGGTTAAGCACAATGATTGTTACAAGGAATTTATGGTAGTCTATGCCTTAAGAAAAAAGCACCTTTTACATATTCAGTGTCAAAGATACTGTTCTATGCAGCATATATCAGCAAGTTAAAGAATTTTAATTATGTAATCTATTAACCAAAAACAGTGGACTAACACATAATTAATGCATTTAGTGTTTACTTAATTGAATCAATGGAATTAATGGTAGCTAATGGAGTGGTGAGTATAAAGCAGAAAACACTTGGTGGGGTAATTGTTTGAAATAACTCAGTGGGAATGGTTGATGGAGGGGTCCCTAAGACTTAAAAATAGAACAGGTAAAGAAATTTGTTGGAGGGACACTTACCACTTGTTATTGCATTTGCATTTCCTTTCTCATTTCACTGTATTTGTTTTTATTATCTAACAAAGTCTGCATAAAAATATTTAAATAAACGTGATGAGAATGGGGTGGTAAGAAATCTCAGTTCATATCTTACCAAATACAACCAATAGGAACAAAAAGCCAAAAAGTGTGAGAGTTAAAGTTGGAATATGTTCTGTTTCTTCTGGAGTTACATGAGGCCAACATTTATTTTATGACAGTGGCTTTAGGAGCTAACCAAAGACTACTCTTCTAGAAAAGTGATTCATATATAAGTAATTTGAGATCCAATCAGAAAATTATAACTCATGATTGAGGTGTCTCATCTATGACCTAAAGGACAAAAATTCTAAGGTTAAAGTTGAGATTCACAAATAATGTTCTTACAATAAACTCAGGTTCCATCGTGAAAATATATCAAATTACAAAGATCGGATCGTAAGCATATTGAACTATTGAAGTACTCATTTCCATGCATATAAAGTTTTGTAAAATCTTATAGCTTGATATATTTTTTTTTTGGGTCCACATTGATTAACCTTATATATATATATATATATATATATATATATATATATATATATATATATATGAGAAAAGTATTAAAGTTGTCTACAGTTACTCTTTTTCACTAAGTATGATCGGTCGTACTTAGTTATAATAATAAAACTGTTCTTTTTTTCTCTTTCCTCAGACATTGTCGGCTGACGTGGCGGAGAGACAAAATGCAATTTTAATGTACAACCGGTTGTACTTAGTGAAAAAAGGGTAGTTGTAGACAACCTTATCTAAAGTGACTGCAGAAATATTTCCCCTATATAGATATATCTTGTATATTTCTATATGTATATTATATCTTTTCTTTTTAATTGAACTTTTTTATTTCAAAAGATATCTTGAAGAGAATGATTTGAAGTAAACAAGAGCTGCTTAGATTTTTCGGATACAAATTTATCTTATGTATATTTTACGGGAGTTATTAATCTTATGTGAGTGAACCAAAGTTGAGGGCCCACAATTTAAAAAAATGAAAAATGAAAAATGAAAAGAAAAATGGGCAAAAGATTCCATAAATGTGCAACATAAGATAGTTGTCTTATGTGACATAAGACAATTATTTTCCATATTTTATATACACAATCTAGGTCTTGTCTCTATAATTTTTTTATGCAATCTTTTAAAAAATCGTGAATTTCTTCTTCTTTTAGTTTTATATTATATTTAATTCTATTATCTTAGAATTAAATCTATATTCAAATTGAATATAATTTATGATAAAAAATATTAAAGTTAAAAGAAAAGATCTTCAAAGATAAGAATTATTAAAATTCGAAAATTCTTGAATTATAATCAACTTTGTTCTAGTTGTTCCTGGAGTAAAATGAGTTTCATCTGTTCCGGAATAGCTTCCTTCAAAAGGGCTTTTGCTTCCCCAGTGAATGTCATGGTAGAAAATATGATTTCTTTAAATTAAGGTTTATTCATTTTTAAGTAAGCACATAATTCACCTAGAAATTTTCTTACCTGTCCAATTTCCAATTTCTTTATCCCTATGTACGTATAGATTGTTGTAAGTTGTTTAGTGTGCCTCCATTTGTCAAGCCAAGTTATAAAAAAAAGCGAATATTTTTGGATTTTGGGGGATAAGCAGCAGGACATATTGTATTCCTCTCATGGATGTAATGCTAAATACTTAGAAAGTTACGACTGTTGATCACTTCAATGAATCTGGATTTGAAGAATTGAATTTTTCAGTGGTTTGTAATTTTAAATGACTTTATTTTGATATAGCCAGTGATTTGTATGGCTGAAATTTTAGACTTTTCAAAAAAACGAAAATAATTTAAACTGAATAAAATTGGATTGTATTGGGTCGGATTTTAAAAAAAATTAAAATTGAATGGATGATTAAATGATCAAACCAAAGGGATTTGATTGAAATTTTTTTCCTTCAAAACCAATCTAATCCAGACTGCGTACACCCCTACGTTGGAGGGACAAATTAGACTTTTCTCATAAAAATTTTGGTAAAAAAAATAGAGGGAGGAGTTATACTTACCACCATAAAATTTTACCATCTTTACAACCAATTAACTTAATCATCGTTAGATTATAATTAATTCTAATGACTCACAATCAATCCTTATGGTCCTAATTGTTGCCCCAAATGAACTCAAGAGAGGGTGAATTGAGTTTTATAAAAATAATTTGCTAATTAGAATTAACTCAAAGCAATAAATCAAGATAATGATAGAGAGATATTAACATAATAGTTTTTACGTAGAAAACCCAAAAGGGAAGAAAAACCACGGGCCCTAAAATCGAATACTGAAATTCGACGGCAACTACACTATGAAACTTGTGTACAAAGAGTTCTCTAGTATCCTAGCTTTCTAGTCTATCCCTTACACAAATTTCCACCTGGTATCCTAGTTTTCCAGTACGAAATCCTAACCCTTTAGGATTCTAAAACCCTATCACACAAGGGTTCTCAAGTTACTCTCAATTTTCAAGAAAAAAGAAACATGCTGGTATCCCAGTTTCCCAGCACAAAACTGGTATCCAAGTTTTCCAGTACAAACCTTCAAAAATGTCAAGAAGAAATTTACAATTAAATGATTTACCTCAGTGTTTATTTTCCTTAAGCATATAGGTAATCTGAATTCCTATGGAGAAATATTTAATTTGCCAAAGGATGAATGTATGAATGAATATTCTTGAGAAAACTCTTCAATTGATGCACAAGAAAGAATCATAATCTTGAAAATCTAATTCTCTCTTTTCTTTCTTGTATATTCTTCTCTCTTTTCTCACTTGTATTTTCTCGTCAATGAAATAATATGCAATGAGCCATATTTATAATAATAACATCTTAATCTATCATGTAATGCAATCCTAATCAAATCTTTGGCAAAGAATATTTTATTTCTCTTACATGAAATTTAAAAAGATAAAATCTATCCTAATCATTACTTGATTCCATGCTTTTCTCTCTCTTCATGATATCTTCCATATCTTCTCCAATCTTCATGCAATCTTCAATTATCTTGAATACTAATTCAAATCAGAATAAATATTATTCTGAAATCTCAAACAATCAGCTCATTAGTAATTCAAGACAATAAAGTATTATCAATTAAATTAACATTAAATTGATTGTAATTATCAAAACATATTTTAAATCAATTAAACAATTGGGGTATAACAAATATCCAACACTAATTTTTACTCTTCATTTTCTCTCTCATCTTCTCTCTACGTCTAACAACTCTCTCTTCACCCTTTTTCTTCCGCAGTCAAAATTCATTCCAGTGGTCATTGATCTGTTTCGCCGATCTTCACCGTTGTGAGCTTGAAGCCAAAAAAATTGAAAGTAATGATTTTTATTCTGGTTTATGTGCTTCTACATCAATTAAGGGTTGTCTTATGGCATGATCACTATGTGTTTCAGTGGATTTTCCTTAGGGGGTGTTTGGTTCAAGTTTTTGGAGAGGATTACCGGTAATCCTTCTTTGGTAAATGTAATTACCACGTTTGGTAGAAGGAATAAATTACGATTCCCGGATATCCAAGGATTACCGGTAATTTGATTTATAAAGAAAAGTCATTATTCAGATTACCAAAAATAATATGGTAATTCGGAATACCAATCAGAATACCAAGTAAAGGGAAAGCACAACAATAAATTTTGAGACAAAAATACCCCAATACACATAAAAATCTAGACCAAATCTATCAATTACAAAAGTAAAAATAGTTTGGGGTTATTTTTGTAAAATAACCTCATATTCCAAGTCATATTTCGTTCTAAACCAAATATGGAATCAGTAATTTTTACCCAGTATTCCCGGTAATATTTTGGCGAACCAAACACATCTTTCGTAAGATTCCAAGTAAGCTCAATTTCTACTGAATTCCCATTAATCATGATTCCCGGTCACCAAAAAATTTCTCCGGTACCAAACACACCCTTATGGATTTTTGAGGGTTTCAAATTTCCCTTATGGGTTTTAGATATGATAGTATTTAAGAATGATAGATGATAGAAAGAATTAAATACTTCAAAAAATAAAATAAAAGTAGGCAAAAAAATCGTAGATCTATTGATTTGTATTCAAAGAAAATTGCAGGGTACTGAATCTTGTGATGGGTAGTCCTTGACTGTGGTACAATGTATTGCAAATGTAATATTCAAATACATTAGTTAAATCGTGTCCGATTCTGCCAAGAGAAAAATATATTCGAAGAATATGAAACGGTGGAAATCGATAAGAAAAATGGTGGAGCTAGAGAGAATTGTCGGACCTAGAGAGAAGGTGAGAGAGGATGAAGAGTAAAAATTATGGCTGTAAGGATTTATTATGAGTCATTAGATTTAATTTTGATCTAATAGTGATTAAGTTGATTGTAATGGTGATAAACTTTTGTGATGATAAGTATAACTCCAAAAAAAACTGGTTAAATAATTTGAACATGAAAACTTCACTTAAAGTTTGGTAAAAATATCAAATGAAATGATAAAGACTCACGCGTCACATAACTTTTTTTTTATTTCAAAAAAATCCACGTTAAAAAATGTGGAATGTGATTCTTAAAATTATAATTTTGGGACCTCAATAAATATATCTCAATATTGGAGGAAAATATCTTTAGCATTCTGGGAGTATTGAAGACTCAATACATTATTTACTAAAATTAAAAAAAATACAATTGACTTTGCCTATTATACCCATCCATTAATGTTAATGTCGTTTAATTATTATTTTTTTAAATGAGTACCTACTTTTTTTTTGTACAATGAGACTTTTTTTTTGGAGTTACCCAACCCTAATTACCTCTTTGAGGCGAGTTGGCTCCCTCCGCTATCCCCACGAGCTCCGACTCTTTGAGCCGGCTATGAGACTAATCCGGAGTGCGGGGAAGCAGTGATGGCTAAAGGTTCAGCCCCCTCCCCAAGAATGCATTCAGCAGGAATCGAACACATGCATGTCCAACCCCAGTAACTCAGCGCCAAATTACCAACTGAGCTGCACCCATTGGGTGTAATTAGTACCTACTCTTAACACACTAAAGATATACTCAATTAATTACCAAAAAAAGATATGCTCAATTTGGAGAGATAAACTTCTTAAATTTTTAAAATAGGAAAAAGTTATTTCTCAATTTGCTTGAACGACCACAATTCGTAACAAAACAAATAAGCAATATTATTTTAAAAATATTGAGAAAAAAAAACAAGAATGATCATCCTCTCTATAGTTAAAGAAAAAGACTATGTAATTTAAATAAATAGTCAAATTACTCTTGTTAAGTTATATCATTAATTCATTCTTGACTGGTCAATAATAAACATTTGGTGATTATCATTTGAATGGTCAACGGTTTGATATTTTTTGTCAATGACTATTAATTATCTTTCATTGGTCAACTTATTTTCAGCAGCTATCACCTAAATGGTTATTGCTCATCTTTGAATGGTTAAATCATTGAATGACTATTAATCATCTTTGATTAATTGGTCAACAATCACTCCTTGCTATCTTGCAAATGATTATTACACACGTTTGAGCGATTAATGCCAATCAACAATTTAATATTTGTTGTCAAGGAAGCACAGACACTTGTAAAAATAGGAAGAGTCGGGTCCGACACGCTCCGACACGGTGTCGAACACGCAGTTGACTTTTTCTGACACGTTGACCATTCCGACACGCGAATTTGACCGTGTCCGACACAGTCAAATGGTATTTTCGTAATTTTTTTTTTAATTTTTTTTTAATTTTTTTTAATTTTCTTTTAAATCTTTATTTTTTTTAAAAGTTAAAATATATTAATAAAGCTTCCACCTGATCATATCAATTTTATCTTTTTGTCTTTTTTCCCCTTAAGTAGATAAGAGATCATCTCAGCATTATTGTTGTCAATTCCTATCACGTTCTTGTTGTATCTTCTTCTCTCTGATCTCTCTCTAATATGATTTGATCTCTCTATCTGATATTATATATCTCTCTCATCCTAGTTCTTATTTTTTTATTAAAGCTTCCATCTTTATAACGTGTTGATGGATATTATTAATTTAGTTTCATTTTTTTGTTAAATTATTAAATATTAAATGAAATATACTCTATATAAATTAAAAATATTATTTAAAATTAAAACGTGTTCCAACGTGTCGAAATTCATAACTTTTTAGGATTGACATGTCGGAGTGTCGTGTCGTGTCATGTCACGTGTTGCGTGTCGTATCGGTGCTACATAGTTTGTTGTCAAGGAGTATTTAAGTAATCTGAATGGTTGTAACTTATTTTTAATTGGTCAATAATAATCAACGAATTGTTATGAATATGGTATTAACCGTTGTTACTTATATTCGATTAACTAATTAATAACAATTGCTAGGTGGTTTTAATGTGAGCATATCTTCAGTATTACTGGGGTAGGTATTTTTGTACTGAAAGTGGAAAAGATGGGATTCAATTGAAATTAAATTATTAAGGGGTGAGTAGAATAATACAGTTCAGTGGGTGAATTTTACAACTTTAACAAGCGATGTATGGAGTTTTCAGTATTGCCAGACTATCGAAGACATTTTCCTATAATATGAATTATTATCACTGGTACTCAACCGAAATTATAAAGATTTTATTAAAGGTAATTTTGACTATTAATTAACTATAAGTAAAGATTTATACAAAAAAAAACTATAAGTAAAGATTTTTATCTTTTTATAATATTAAGATATTACTACCTCAATAAAAGTAGGAAAATCATTTTCTCATCTGATAGGAGATAGCTTTCTTATGTTGTGAGACATCGAAATCTGTGTAATCCTTTTTGTTTTTTTTTTTTTTTAACAAGTTGTGGGCCCCACCACTTGTTGTGTCTATGGCATGAGAGATGCAACCTCATGTGGCATGAGAAAAGAGAAACCCATAAAAGTACTACTGATATGTATCAATTTATGTAAGGGGCAAAATATTGTAACAACCAATCAATTTTATTGTTACATCGATTATGTTGATCCAACGGTTATATTTATTTTCATCTTTGTATGGTTATAATTCTACATATTTAATACTTTATATTTATTTCCACCTTAATTTGTATGGTTATGATTTTTCATATTGAAAGCATTAAATATGAAAAATCATAACCATACAAAGATGGAAATAAATATAACCGTTGGATCAACATAATCGATCTAAAGGTGAAACTGATTGATAGTAATTCTAATTGGTTGTTATAACATCCTACCCCTTTATTTAATGGGAAAACTATTTCTGCAGTTGTGTCAAAAATAATTTGTATGTGGCACAAAAATAAAAGAGTAAGAGAGAGAGAAACTCCTTTTTGTGTGTACGTGACAGACAAATTATTATTGCCACAACTGCATAAATAATTTTTCCTTATTTAATATATTCTAAATAAAAAATGCCACATTTGGTTTTAAAGACGGTAAATTCCTTTTTTTTTTTTTTTAAATATTGCAAATGTCTCAAGATATAAACAATTACCTTTAATTGACTGCTCGAATGCCTATATATATTCCTCTCATTTGGATCCAACATATATACGGGATTTAGAAGATTATCGTATTAATTTGAGCAAATATCACCATGAAGCGAGGAAGCATTCTGATTATTGTGGCTTTGTTCGCTCTCTTCGTCAGTCACACCACTGGTACAACTATATCATGATTTATTATTATTATAATTGCTCTTATTGTCATCCATATAATTTTTCAAAGAGAGATTATGTCATATTCTTAATTAAAATAACTTGTGTAACGTACAGGGGCAGGGACTGTGAGGTATTGTCCCACTCAAATACGGGATTTAGAAGGACTTTGTGGAGATCATGGAGCCGTGGATTGTTATAATTTATTCCTCAAACAATATAGACCAGGCTCCAAGCCTTGGAAATGCCAATGTTTCAATAATTCCCCTCAACATTATTGTCAATGTGATATTCTTTGTTGAAGATGAGAAAATCTTATCTTCAGTTGACATTAATAATAGAATAAATAATTGAGAACTATGAGTACTATAGCATCTTATATATTGGGGATTTTATGAAAAATCCTCATATCCCAATGTATGAGACTTATTATAGCTAATAAAGTTTTCAATTTCTTTATCAATAGAAACTGAGACCCAAACAAGTTTAGATGATTGAAAAACATTTAATTATAAAAAATATTTATTTAAACAAAGAAAACCCAGAAATATCAAGCAGTGGTTTTCCAGGAAAATGACTTCAAAACTGAAAGGTTTCTACCATCTGAACTTTTGAGAATCAACTAGGTTCATTAATTGGTTTTTTTGTAACTATTTACATTCTATAGCACACTGTGACAAATGTATCTGTGGATTAGCTATGTATATATGTATCGAAATGTTGCCTGTGTATAATAATCAATGTTGTTAAAATCAAGATTTTATATAAAATCGGAAGAGATTAAAAAATTATAAAACGTAAAATCATAATGTAAAAAAATCGTAAAAAACTGTCAAAACGTAAAAGCGTTTAGAATATTAGTAAAATCGTTTTGATGAAAAAAATCATAAAAACATAAAATCGTAGTGATAAATCGAGATTTTAACAAAAAATAATAATAATAATAATAATAATAATAATATTATTATTATTATTATTATAGTAGCTCTTCTTGTCATTCATACAAATTTTCAAAGAGAGTACGTTATATTCTCAAATAAATTGACTTGTTTAACACACACATGAGAGTTAAAGTTTTGTTCCAAAGATATGACGTTGGATGGCAAATGTGGCGTTCGTGGAGGGTATGACTGTTTTTTAGTATTTCTCTCAAAGTACGGAGCCAGCGGCATGCCTATGCATTGCACTTGCGGAGATCTTACCAATAATAAACGACTATGCACATGTGATGTTGTTTGTGGAAGATGAGAAAAATCTTGTATGCACTCCATATTAATAATACAATAAATAATTGTGAAATTTCACAATATAGCATCTTATATATTGAGGATTTTAGAAAAGCCTTCACATCCCAGTGTATGATTGAGTAATAATTGCGGTTAGAAATTTAAATATGAGTGTTGAAATCTTATATTGGTTATAATGAGCTAATTCAATTTATATTATCTACAATATATAACTGAGACCCAAACAAGTTTAGATAATTTTCAATCATCTAATTATAGAAAAATTAAATTTTTTTGTTTTAAAAAATCCTATCCAATAATATCAAGCAACTGTTTTCCAGGAAAAAAATTTCAATCGTCCAGGCCCGTTATAATCTTTCCATTGAATGCATGTGTGATATTTGGAGGAATTTTTTTTTCCTCCTCTTTCCTCGGTCCCACTCGGTTGGCTGTGATCGACCGGAACAGTAATCAAAATGTCACTTTTTGGCATAAAATTTACACGTGAACAATATTTTTTACCAGACTATCACGTAAATATAATTCACTACTATTGGTAGCAAATTATGTTTGCCAATGATTTCTTGACACGTGGTACATTTTCACAGAAAAAACTGACGTGTTGTAATTCGCTACCACTGGTAGCGAATTTGGTCTGGAATATGACCACATGTCACGAAATCGTTGGTCACAAAATTCGCTACTAGTGGTAACTAATTATGACACGTGGCAATCTGATATAAAATATTGTTCGCGTAGTATTTGAATAAAAAATTTAGCAAAACAGTACAATTTTGGTTAATGTTCTGATCCAGTAGCACAAATATAAGCTCATTTTCCAGGAAGGATGATAACAAAAGTCACCAAGCGCGTCCAGCCATGTGTCGGCAGTAAAGCAAACTACTCTTATTAAATTTAAAAATCTATTAATGTAATATTAATAATGAGTCTATTTCAGTATTTAAAAACCCGGCCTGGCCATCGACCCGGCTGAGGTCAGGGGTCACGAGGTCACTATGCTGACTCAGTTTTATATATTAAAAAAATATAAATAGATATATTCTATATGAAAATATTAAAAAATAAATCACCAATCATCAAAGATTCAAAATATACTTAATATTATTCACCAATTATAACCACAAGTCAATATTTTTTTTTTGGAAATAACCACAAGTCAATATTATACAACCTAATTAAAGTATCAAGATATCAAAATACAAAACTCATATTCTAATGGAGTCACTACACTGGCTCGATTCTGCCTCTTTTGAGAAGGTCTCTGACAAAAGAAAATTTAAAAGAAGTAAGAATGAGTTTTTGTTTTCCATCGACAACCCGTGAGGATTTCATTTGAAGGGGTATTCACGGCAGTGAGGTGAAGATTGAAAACATTTAGGTCACTAGGAGAGAAGAGAACAATTAGATTTAGGTTTGCAAGCATTTTTATTTATTTTTTTAATAAAACAATGTTGTTTCGTGAAAAAATTTTAAAAAAAAAAAAACATGCAATCACCCCCTTTGACCCATCTGACCCGGGAGTCACTGAAACCCGGCCGGGTTTTGGGGGTCGGAGAAGTTGATATGCATATAGGGTCCAACTTCTGACCTCAACCCTCAGAGGGGAGGGGTCAAGGTTGACCCGAGTCAATCCGGAGGTGGGGCGGGGTTTTAAAACACTAGTCTATTTTAATTAATTCTGTAATTAATTAATTTTATAACTCTCACCATTAGTTACTTCGTCATTAATGTACTAAATTTACTTTTAAAAATCCATTTTAATTGCCGAACCCTTGATGGAAAGATATTTGAAATTAAGATTGTAATTATAATTTGCATTGCTTACTTTATTAGTCCCTGTTTAGAAAGTGTTATTTTTATCTTTCCTTAAACTTCTATGCAAAAACTTAACTAAATAAATTTTTTTTTACAAAAGTTCTTATGATAAAAAGAAATCTTTGTTATAATAAATAAAAAAACAAAAGCTAAATAGCATTATAATCCATAATAATAATGAATTTTCATCTCCACTTGTCCAAAACCTTTAGAACAACTTTATAGAATTACCAAAAAGTTTTTAACTTTACTTTTTACGTAATTTTTTTAAATTTAACTTAAAAGTAACTTTGTATTAAAAAAATGCTAAACATGCTCTTAGTAGCAACTTGTCATTTTGTTCATAGGAAACAATACGCCATTTTTTACAAGTTATTTTCGGTATGTTACAAAAATATGTTCTGTATGTATATTAAATGTATTTTTGTTGAATGTAAATAATTTTAAATATAAAGCTTAATCTAATTATTTAGTTTTTTTTTTAAAAATATAAATGCACAACATGAGAAATGGTGGCAAAGGAAGCCCATTGGATTCGGTGTTTGACGGCGTTGCCCAACAGCAAAAATGGCACTACGAAAAGGAGATGACGTGAAGTTGCTGTTTCCTTTTTGTTAGGTCCTGGATATACCGTATTGATATATCGTAAGGTATGCGCTCAGAGATAGTGTATATCAACTGTATACTAGGCTTATAGCTGAGGTCCCAATTACTGCGCACAAGCAATAGGCTTATATCCAAGGCGTGGGTGTGTGCACAGCGTGGGTGAAAGTAGTAAATGTGTTCTGAGTGTTTACCTGGGGTCCTTAGGCTCTTATTTATAGGATTACCTTCCTAGGATTGTGCCTTTTGAGATCCCCAAATTGTAGTAGGATTTCACCTCCTTCTGTTGGGATGTGATCCTTATCTTATACCCTTTGGCTGTTTGGAGTTGTTGAGATGTTGCTGATTCCATATCTCACCAGATATTCTAGTAGGTAGTTGGGATATGATATGCATATCCATAACAGTTTCCCGACCCCCAGCACGGTATTCCGGGGTTCGGGATGCCGAGGTTCCATTGTGTCACCATGGATTCGATTAATCCGAGTCTATTCTTCGAATTTGGATTCCCGAGACTTTGACGTCGACACTTTAATCTGGTCGTTTTGTCAAGATTACGCTCACTAGACTTCTTAACCTTCCATGATGTTTGCACTTGAAGTCGGATTTGATCATGTCAGATATTGCCTAAATTCATTGTGAACTGCTGAACGCCACCATCTCCGAGCTTAGCTTTCTTCATGCTAGCCGAGTTGTCGCATCGGGACATGTTACGATCTTCAGTTACGGACTACTTGAAACCCAGGCGCTACTTGATCACGGAACTCGGGGCTGGGCCTTATCCAGACCCTTCGCATCACGTCTGATGTGACAGTTATGGCGATCCACGTGTTTTGCGCTCATTGGTAGTTCGTGCATCGTGCAGGGCGTACTGCTTTAACTTTGCGCAGGTTATGATGGGGTGCATTCAATGCATCCAGGGTGAATTCCCCTTTTTGAATCATAGTCTTTTGGACGCCTTTGATAGTGTTTTCGCGTCCAGTATAACTCAAACCGAGATGATATGCCGTCGTCGTCACGCCAACTCTCGGCAAACCAAGGAAGGGACTCGGAATGGGATACCACCTTAAAGTAGGAATCCTTGAAGCGGTCGAGGTACTTCCTCAGCGACTCATTCTCCTTCTGCCGAATTCTTCCCAAAGCATAGGCTGCCATCGGATGTAGTTTGCTTGTTGCAAAGTTAAGTCGGAAAGTCCGAGCTAGGTCCTCAAATGAGTCGATTGAGTTCCTAGGGAGCCTGGTTATCCAGGTCATTGCTTGACCAGTCAGTGTTGTCGCAAAGATCCTGGCCTTAATAGGTCCAGTGATCCCGTTAAATAGCATCTCGGTTTTAAAAGCCTCTAAATGGGCTTCTGGGTCCTGACTTCCGTCGTATGGAGGTATCCTGGTGCTCTTGAATCTCGGCGGTATGGCCAAGTTCATGAGCCTCTCAGTGAATGGGCTATCATTAGCCTCTTCATCCTCCAGATAATTTTCGTCCTGGTAATCGTTCGGACCACCACCATCCCGGTTGTTACCGAGGTTAAGGTTCTTCCCATTCTACGCGTTTCCTTCGAGTGTAGCCGCGTTCTGTTGCTGCAGTCCTCCATCGCCAGAATTGTCGCGCCTTCTAGGTCGATCTCCAACGTTTTGATGCTGGAGGTCTTCAGCATTCTGATGGTGGATGCCTTCGGCGTTCTGATGTACGCCTTCGGCATGTTGCTGCTGAGGTCGGTCGTTTACGACCCCTCCGGCTCTCCTAATCTGGCCTTCCGCATTCAAGGTCCTCAGTTCGGCCTCCAATGTCGCCATCCTTTGGGCATCCATACGCTGCTGGGTCAGGAATCTGTTTTCCATCTCTTGCAACCTTTGAAGGATTGCTCCTATGGCCATGTTTGTCACGTTTGGTGGCTCACTGGGTGGAGGTGGACGAACTGCAGCAATTGTTGCATTCGGCTGGGGTCTGGGAGTCGGTCCTTGTGTTCCAACCTCGCCGACCTGTACCTCAACCAGCATCGGGTTTGCTTCCAATTGGGGCTGTTCTGGTGCAGATTGGTGTTGAGGCATGCCATAAGGCTGAGACTGTGGTTGACGCGTCGGCATTTGGGAGGTACTAGACGTCGAACGTGTGTTCGTCATCGTGGGATGAGAGTCAAAATTTATCGTTCCCCACAGACGGCGCCAATGTTAGGTCCTGGGTAGACCGTATTGCTATACCGTAAGGTATGCGCTTAGAGATAGTGTATATCAATTGTGTACTAGGCTTATAGTCGAGGTCCCAATCACTGCGCACAAGCAATAGGCTTATAGCCAAGGCGTGGGTGTGTGCACAGCGTGGGTGAAAGTAGTAAATGTGTTCTGAGTGTTTACCTGGGGTCCTTAGGCTCTTATTTATAGGATTACCTTCCTAGGATTGTGCCTTTTGAGATCCCCCAATTGTAGTAGGATTCCACCTCCTTCTGTTGGGATGTGATCCTTATCTTATACCCTTTGGCTGTTTGGAGTTGTTGAGATGTTGCTGATTTCATATCTCACCAGATATTCTAGTAGGTAGTTGGGATATGATATGCATATCCATAACACTTTTAGACTAATTTGCACTATCTCTCAATATTATAGATGAATATATTATCAATATAATTATTATTATTTTACATATTCTCGAACAAAATTTTTTATTATTAAATATTTTCTTACATTTATTTTAAAAAATCTTTCTTCTTTAATTATTAAACAAATATGAGAGGTAACCTAATAATAAAAAATTTGGCCAAAATTGAGCATTTACAACATTGCTCTTCTTATTAAGTGTTTTGATTGAGCCATTATTAGCAGCGTCAGAAGTACAGACTTACGGAGACGTCTAGATCATGTAAAGAATCACTTCAACTTAAAATTTTAAAGTATTGGGTGAAAATCTTTTTAATGGTTTATATTATTCTCTAACACATCCAGTGACTGACCTAGGTAGGTGCCCTTAACGGCAAGCGCGGACATGAATTTTTGAAAGAAAAAAAAAATAGCATCCAATCAGATACGCCTCCGACGGGAAACTACAGGAACAATTCAGATACGTATGAAATTTTTCGCTTTATTCATCCAGTTCGTAACCCGTCACTCCTTTTGGGAGAATACCCTCCGGAAAGTGGTATCTCGTCAGCGTCTCGTATGTCGTCGGGGCTTCGAAGGAGCTCAGCGATGACGACAACACGAGCAGGAAGAGAACGGTGACTATAGACATGCTCTGTTAATAGAATTGAATTGAAGTTTTAGAGACTGACTTGGTTTCGTTTATTATGTTTGCATTAAGAGAACACAACATCAGCATTTTGTTATCATGAGTACTAGGGGTGTTAACGGGCCGGGCCGAGCCGAGCTTTGATCTTAACGGGCCAAGCCTGTATTTAAATGTGTCCGACTGGCCTTAGCCTGTTACCTGTTACGAATATAATATTGGTCTGTGGCCTGGTTTATTTACAAAAAATAATAGCCTGTGTGAAGCCTGTCTTAGCCTGTTAGCATGTTAAAGAATAAAAATAAGAGAACAGAATTCCACAAAAATCAATTTCCAGATAGAAACCTTAGCTTCCAATTTGCAGCAATAATTTACAAAGTCTACAATAAATAAATAAAATTAAAGTGAGAGAAGGTAGATAACATGTTATATTATCTTAGCCCAGGTAGCTCAGTTGGCGCATGGGAGCTGAGCAGGTGGGGGTGAGGGCATGTGTTCGAATCTCTCCAGTACCACCTTTGGGAGGGGTTTAAAGCCTTAATCCTGGACCCGCCCCGAATCGGACTTATCGCGAAGCGATGAACTGATGGAATATTTCCAAAAAAATCTTACCCCATTATAAAAAAAGTGCCAACAAAAATAAAAATAAAATAAAAAATAAATTGACACAAACGAGCAGTGCACAATGGAACGAATGAGTTTTTGTGGGTTTGTTTGTGTGAAGGAGGATGAAGGATAATATAGAACAGCACTAGTAATTCCATAAATATACATAAATTCAATATATATCCAAATAACATAATATAGAACAAAATCATTCAAAAAGTCTGTTAAACCAATAAAATGGGGTGAAATAAATTGATGCGAGAGAATTATTACAAGTAGTATAAAGAGTATAAATAAATATTTATATACTAGGCTAGCCTGGAAAGCTCTAAGGCCGAGCTTTTGAATTAGAGCCTGAGGTCTTTTTATTAAACGAGCTTTTATACAAGTCCAAGTCTGGTTCTAACACGAGCTTTTATTAAACGAGCTCAGGCCTTTAAGAGCCGAGTCAAAGGCTCTTGAAAGGCCCCTTGCTCGTTTACCACCCCTAATGAGTACTGATTGGTGGGCCACGTGTTGTTAGGTTGTATCTAGAAAGACCAAGATTGTTGAATGGACGGTATTGATTGTCTGGCCTAGTTTCTAGTAACAGTACTCTCCAACTCTAATCGCATATGTTTCTCGGTGGAGTTTAAGTGGATTGTCACCTTAAAAATTAGTGTAGAGGGACCATCAATGCACCACATATTGTAATAAAAATTATGAGTATGTCTTATAAATATGGGCATGTTATATGCACTGATTTTACATGTGGAGAGTGGAATGCTTCTTAAAAAAATATATTCTTTTGTTGATTTGATTTTTTTTTAATTTTTTAATACATTTAAAATTTTCTTTAAAAAAAAAAATTTCAGGGCACTGCCCCCGAGCTCCCAGCACATAATGTGCGGACATAAATCAAAATTTTTGGGTCCGTCATTGAACACACTTATATTATTCTCTAACACACTCCCTCACACAAAAGCCCCTTGTGCTTGAAGCGTGGATATTACAGGCAGTGAGGATTGAACTCATGATCTTATGGTTACTGAGACTCTGATATCATGTAAAGAACCACTTCAACCTAAAACCTTAAGATATTGGGTGAAAGTATTTTTAATAGTTTATATTATTCTCTAACATATCAAAAAAGAAATAAATAGACGTAAGCGTTAGATTACCAAAAAAAAAAAAAAAAATAGACGTATGTGTTTCTATTAAATGTACGTTTTGGACCTTTGGTTGTGGCAATTTTAGCAATGTTAGAAATACATATTTCGAGACGCCACGATTTTTTTACCTAACATAATGTAACTCTGGATATATATTTTTGAGTACGGGCAAAGAGCTTAATTATCACTAAACTCTAATCCAAAATTAGTTCCATAGCTAATTTAAAAATTTGAAATTTGTAGAGATATACGGAGGGCCAACTCATCTCAAAGAGATAATTAATATCTGTATAAAAAACAAAAAAAAGTATGTATTAGAAAGATGCACGTGTTATCTCATATGTTCACCTTAGGCCATAGTATTGATTATGATAACCATACTTATCTTCCTCAACAAATGATGATAAAATAACCTAGCTGCTATAAGTGATTTTGGATGCAAATAGGCAAATATATCGGCCATGGTTTTATTTTTTAGTTTGAGTAAAGCCTATTTTGAATTCTTAACAAAAAATACGATCCTTACTTTCGTACTTTAAAAAAAAATACTATATTAATCATTTTTTAGGACTAAATTGGATCCAAAATTTACTCTTTTATTTTTACATTTTTGGATGCCCCAACGATTTGGACGAGACTTAGCTCTTTCGCCTTGTAGAGTCCTAATGTACTTTGCCAAGAAATCGAACCAGATACCTTTTTGCTACAGCAGTTCGCTCTTTGATTGATAAATAAAATACCAATTGTGCCATCAGTTGGCCATAATTTTACCGTTGGCGACGTTAATTGATACTTGT
This sequence comes from Gastrolobium bilobum, assembly GCF_033153095.1. Classification (NCBI taxonomy): domain Eukaryota; kingdom Viridiplantae; phylum Streptophyta; class Magnoliopsida; order Fabales; family Fabaceae; genus Gastrolobium; species Gastrolobium bilobum. The sequence continues at coordinate 723,959 of NW_026899394.1, forward strand.
AGATTTTTTTTCCAGTAAATTCACTTGTAATCTTAATTGAAAAGACTTTCTTACATAACTATTATAATAATCTACTTAAAAATAAATAAATTAATATAGGATATTTATCTTGTGGTTAAATCCCTATTTTAAATTTTAATATAAAGTCTTTTATATATTCTCATCAATAAAGTAAATATTTTTTATTTTAATATTTCAATAAAGTTAAAAACTAATCTTATTCAATTATATATATATATATATATATAAATGAAAAATATTTTACCACTTTAGCTGCTTATAACTATGTCTTCCGATGAGTAAATAGTTACACTACAAGAAATATGATTATTTGTGAAAAAAAATTAGTGACGAATATACAATTGGTCACTAATAATATATTATCTGTGACCAAATTTTATTTTGTCGTTATAATTATTTTTAATTGTGATAAAATGATAAATTGTCACTATAATTTCATTAATAATGGCAAATATATATTTATCACAAATAATTTGTCAATAATTTGTCACTAATATTATATATTCCATGTCAGTCGACAAGTTCTGAACAGAGAAAAAAAGTACAATTTTAATATTATAACTATATACTCCTTGGAGTAGATAGTTATAAGCAGTTAAAATGATACAACTTGTGTCCTTTAAAATGACAAATTATTTTTCCATATATATTATAGTTTTTAAAACTTTTGATTTATTTTTTTGAATTTTACATGAACTAGTCATACATATACATATACATATACATATACACACATATATATATATATATATATATATACATTTACAGAAAAATATTTTTACAATTAATGCGGATAAGTTATCTACATTTACTCCCAAAATGATGTCGTTTGGGAATTGAAAGATTAAAAAATTAATTATAAAGACTATAATAATTCTGAAATAAATTAAAATTACAAAATACAATGATTTCCGCCCCAAACGACGTCATATTGGGCTTACTGCAGATAACTTGTATGCAGTAACTGCAGAAAAAGTGAACTTATATATATATATATATATATATATATATATATATATTCATAGAAAAATATTTCTGAAGTTAATGCAGATAAGTTATCTGTATTTACTCCCAAAACGATGTCATTTTAGAATTGAAAGATTAAAAATTTATAATTATAAAAATTATAATAAACCTGAAATAAATTAAAATTACAAAATATCATGATTTTCGCCCCAAAAAGACGTCATATTGGGCTTACTGTAGATAACTTATATGCAGTAACTGAAGAAAAAAATGAACTCGTGTATATATATATAGGGAAAAATATTTCTCCGGCAACTTGAGATAAATTTATCTCCGGTCACCCAAAACTACATCGTTTTATTTATTTATTTTCTTATATTAATTGATTCACCTTTGAATGGTTATGATTCTCTTTTTCTCTTTCTTCCTTTATCACCATTGATCCATCTTTGTACGGTTATAATTTAGTAGTCGGAGATAACTTTATCTTAAGCAGCTTGAGAAATGATAAGAATGATTATATTAAGAGATTAAAAAGAGTAGATTATGATATCAAATTATTTTTTAAAAATGTAATCCAACTTAATTAATATTTATGTAAAAAAAATTAAAATTAAGCTTGAAATTAAATAAAGTGGTAGTGGTGGCTTAGTTAATGCACAAATATAATTTTATTTTATTTTCAGTCAACTTCAAATATATATATATATAATATTTAGTTATTGTTATGGGTAGAAACGTTTACATAAAATAGGGTATCTAATTAAATTATATTTATAAATTTTTTGTTTATAAATCTTGCAAACTACACTTGTTTTACTTGTAAGATATTCTTGAATAAAGTCTTACCGACGAACATAGTATAATTTGTAAGTTTATAAAATAAAAAAAAAAAAAAATTGTCAATAGAAGCATCCTCCTAATTAACTATCAAAGCATCTCATCAGTTCCGTAGGTTGATGTTCTGAATCAGATTTTTTTTTTTTTTTTTTTTTGTATTATCTGAATCAGTTTTTAGGGTCATAATAAGTGCATGTCCCGGATAAGAAAGAATTAAACAATTCATTGTTTCTTTGTGTGGTTGCAACATCACATGAGATTGATTGTGTCTTAGAATATAGCAATTAAGTTCGTCATGACGTCATGTGTGCGATGGTTTTAGCTGTCAGATTAACATAAGCTAGATTGATTAATAAACAGTAATTATAAAATAATGATGAAATGCAAGTTTTGAAGTATTAGAGACCAAGTTTCGACCATTTGTGTTACGAACTTGTTTAACTAACTGAAACCTTATTTTTGTGATAAACAAAGGATCTAGAAAACAATTTAATTAAGGGAAATACAAGTCTTGTATTATTGGAGAATTGTTATCTCATATCATAGACATAAAGAATATGGTGTCCATTCTTTTAAAATAAATAAATAAATATTATCACAACTTTTGATGTATGACTAAGAGAGGTATGTTATCTCATGTAATTAATATGAGAAAAGCATATCCCATTAATTAAATCAAAAACAAAATATTTATAGTTTCTTGCTCCCTCTTCTTTCTAAATTGTTTATTCTATTTAATATTTTGAGCGAGGATTTAACAATGCTTGTAGGTTCTTACCCTGATCCAACAATCTATACATGACCCTTTATGAAAATTTTATTTTAATAAGAGGAGAGAGATGAAAGACAGATGTTATATTAGAAACAACTTCTGAACACTATCATATATCCATTTCATTCTCTTCAATTTACATCTCGCCGAATCTACTAGTATTTAAAGAACTAAAAATTTAAAAGAGGAATTTATGTTAGTTGGACAAGATAAATTTTAAGAGGAAAATTGTTATATTTTTCTGTTGGCATCCTTGAAGTTTACTTTGAAATGGATTGATCAGTATGGTATGAGAGTGGCTTAGCCAAATAAGTGGGGTTACTTTCTCCAGCCATTATGACAATAATGTTTGGCTCTGAATTGACCTCAATATCCACCATCTTGGGTGGTTTCTCTTCTTCACCAGCTGAGTTAGAAGATGAGTATTGTTTTCGATAAGAACATGCTAGGATGAGTAATGCTACTGCTATGACTGCAAGCATGAGAGCTATGCAACCAAAGAGGTATGGAATTGGAGAGCTCAAGTTTGTGAAACCATCTGCTCCTGATACACCCACTGTGGAGTTGCTTGCTTCTTCATGTCTCATCTTTTCTCTAATTTGGCCTCTATTTTGTGCCTTGTTTTTTTAGACTGGATTTTAGTGTAAGTTATTGGGATAGAATGGTAGATGAAGATAGAATTTATAGTGCAAGTACCACATTGATTGGATCCTAAATGAAAAGGGAGACAGTTACTGAAATGCCCACGCATTATTTGTCAATGGTATTTATGTTATTCTTTCCTATAAAGTTGTCCTAAGCTTGAAATTATTAAGTAATATTGTTGATTAATCCTTCTTGTGTTTTTTAACATCATTTCCTGGCATGTTTCTTATCGAAGTTTCTTGGATCCTTAATTTAGGCTTTTGTAATTCTTCTTTTTTGTCCATATGTAGAGCCCCCCCCCGGATTTTAGTACAAATTTTGTCATTTTCACAACAATTAGTAAAAATGTATATTTTTTATTTTATTATGAAAGAGTAAAATGATATAAAAATATGTAATAAAAATTTAGTACATTATGTGCTTTTGTTGCATTTTCTGTTTATTAAATAGGAACCACAAAATTGAAAGTAGCTTAACTTTTGTTCTTCATATGTTTGCTTTTTCTTTTACTTTCCGAGTAAGAATATAAATTTTGTTTTTGGTCAAATTTTTGTGTGTCAGAAGACAATAAGTCCAAATCGAAATGATTTTTTTCCCCCTGCAAATCCCTTTAAATGATTTTGAAGTTTATATCCTTATTTATGTTGACATAATGTATTTAAGAAAATAGATTACTAGCTATATGAATTCTTTTAACTTATTTAAGTAGCTTTAGCCTTTAGTAGACTATATCCTTTACGGGATTTCATCCACTTGAGTTGGGCTTGGTGCTGGGTTGGTTGTTTTGTAACACTGCCAAAATGGAATGATTCCTGTTATATGAGTGAAGCAACCAACAAGAAAACGCGGAAGAAGAAATGTGAAATTATTGCACCATGGAAGTCTCTGCTTATTCAATAATTGGCCCCACTAAACGTGTCCTTGCAACTCAAGTATTTTCCGTTTTCTTTCCTACATATCTTTTGGCAGGTGCATTTCTTAATTTCTTTTCTATTAATTAACTGCATATATAAGGCTCTAAGAGATATTGAGTTTAATTTATCCGCTAAAACTGAATTTTTTCAATATATAAAGTGTTAAATTTTACGTGTAAATATTTTTAAAATCCTAGTATTTTTATCATATTATACACACATACCTTGTATTGACTTCAAATCTCTTTTATTATGTTTATAATTATAGGAAAATATTACTCTTCTTTTACACAAGATAACTTATCCAATTTTCTCTCACTTCGATTTTCGCATCTTATTTTTTTCTTTTTGCCTTTAATGATGGAGTCCACCCATTTTATCTCTATAACATAAGATAACTATCTTATATAAAAGAAGACTAATAAAGCCAATAATTATAAGCCAAATATTCTCTTATGTTTCAGGAAACATACGTCTCTTGCCATAGAAACATTTATATGGTGGAATCCATCACTATTACAAATAAAAAAAAAATTAATGTGGCAATGGAAGATGATTTTTCTCCCGTAGCAATAGAAAACCATCTCTCATAATTATACATCATCATGTGTGATTGTCTCATCCATACATATTGTCAATTCTCAAATTATAAGTACGACCATCTCTCTCTCTTTTCTTTTTTTTGTAAATAACCATCTCTCTTTTTATATATATATATATATATATATATAATGTCAGTGTATATAAGGTTTAGTGTAGTCAAAAAATTATAATTATATCCTATAGGTAGTATATAATTATAATATTAAAATTATTTTTTTTTGAAATATACCTATGTATCCTGCGAAAAAATAGAAATGTCTCCTACGTTACCTGTGCTATGTAGAAGTAGCGACGTAATTTGATAACATTGTATCAAATAATTATAATGCAATCGTGAATATATAAATGGATCAATTTAGTCACATTACATAGGCTTCTTTTTTTACTTCACCTAACGGTGGGTTCGTTGGACTGTTTTATTTTGGTTCTATTAGTATATATTAGATTAGTATTAAAGGGGACCTCTATAATTTCGCACGTGAAGAGTTATTTCTTGGTTTCGCCCAATCATTAAAACGAGTAGTGCATAGTTATAATATTAAAGTTATTTTTTTCAAAAATATAACTATATACTATCGGTAGTACATATATAGTCATAATATTGAAGTTTTTTTTTCTCTCCTACGTCACCCAACAAGCCTCTAAAAAGTTACTGAGGAGAGAAAAAAAACAGCTTTAATATTATAACTATGTACTACCTATAGTACATAGTTATAATTTTTTTACCTCATCAACCTTTACATGCAATCACTGTACATCCCCTTAACACACACACACACACATATATATATATATATATATATATATATATCAAATAAACATGTATAATATAATCAGAATAAACTCCAATCAAAAATAGAAAATTTCAATCTAAATATTTTGAATGATCTATTTCGAAAGTACTATAATTAAATTGACAAGAATAGTGTTATAAATATTAATATCGATATTTTACGTGATTCCTTCTAAATAGAATGAGGAAAGTTATATTTATAAATTTTTTATTTATAAATTCTTACAAAGTACACTATGTCTAACCAGTCATACTTAAATCACGAGTGTATGACCGGTTATATTTAGTGTAATTTTCATAATAATATAAATTCATCCCTCCTTTATAATATTATGACATAAAATTATTGTGATAAGAAATATTAATTGACTTTATTTAGATCAAGAAATTTTAATTCTGGCAGCACTAAAATTGGCATTTGCATCGACAGTGTGATCAGTGTTAACAACATTGCCCGATTGTTTGATTTCGAAGTGTTAAATGTAGTATTCCTATGTCATTTTCTGTGACGGATTCGCTTCTTCATTTCAGACAACTTTGATTTCCTGACAAATAAGTTCAAACTAACCACATTTCAGTAAAAAAAGAAAAGAAAATTAGCGTTACTCTAAAATTGATTGAATAAAAACATATCCACGTTGATAACGTGCTTTTCAGAAGTGATTAAAAAAGGCCAATATTAATTAGTTTGAAACAAAATCAATGACCTCAATACATGTTTGGGAATTGATCATTTTAGCGAAAACTATTATTTACGGAGTTCTTAATTTTTTAACAAAAAAGATTTTGAACCTTAAATTAAAATAATTCAAACACGTTAAAAACCTGATTCATTGGTAGTATGAATTTTGTCATATAAACATAAAATAAAATCACCTCATGAAAGATAAATCATGAAGATCTATTGCTAAAATTGCTGGCGAACTTTTTGATTAATCCAAATAATGGTTAACCACAATGATTGTTACAAGGAATTTATGGGTAGTGCATGCCTTTAGAAAAAAACACCTTTTACATATTTAGTGTCAAAGATAGTGTTTTATGCAGCATATATCAGCAAGTTAAAGAATTTTGTTCACTGATTTGTGACTAATCCGATTCGGAGCGGATTTCGAGATTAAGACTTTAAATTCTTCTAAAAAATGATATTGAGAGGATCGAATACATATTTTGACCCCTCTCAATCCTAAAGGCTTTATGTAATCTATTAACCTAGAACAGTGGACTAACACATAATGGAGAAAGCAGAAAACACTAATTAGTGGGGTAATTTGTTTGAAATAACTCAGTGGGAGTGGTTGATGGAGGGGTCCTTAAGACTAAAAAAAACAGAACAGGTAAAGAAATTTGTTGGAGGGACACCTACCACTTGTTATTGCATTTGCATTTCCTTTCTCATTATACTGTATTTGTTTTTATTATCCGACAAATTCTGCATAAAAATATTTAAATAAACGTGATGAGAATGGGGTGGTAAGAAATCTCAGTTCATATCTTAAACCAAAACAACCAATTGGAACAAAAAGCCAAAAAGTTTGAGAGTTAAAGTTGGAATTTGTTCTGTTTCTTCTGGAGTTACATGAGGCCAACATTTATTTTATGATAGTGGCTTTAGGAGCTAACCAAAGACTACTCTTCTAGAAAAGTGATTCATATATAAGTAATTTTAGATCCAATCAGAAAATTATAACTCGTGATTGAGGTGTCTCATCTATGACCTAAAGGACAAAAATTCTAAGGTTAAAGTTGAGATTCACAAATAATGTTCTTACAATAAACTGATCAGGTTCCATCATGAAAATATATCAAATTACAAAGATCGGATCCTAAGCATATTGAACTATTGAAGTACTGATTTCCTTGCATCTAAAGTTTTGTAAAATCTTATAGCTTGATAGATATTTTTTTTTTTGGTTCCACATTGATGAACCTTAGATTAAAAAAAATGCGAATATTTTTGAATTTTGGGGGATAAGGAGCAGGACATATTGTATTCCTCTCCTGGATGTAATGCTAAATATTTAGACAGTTAGGACTTTCATAAAAGATCATCCAGAAATGTTGATGAGAAACAAATGTACATATTACCAAATAGCTATGATTTTTGACTTCACTGAAATGGAAAAATATATCATTTTAATTTTATTTTTAGATTGAAATTTGTTAACGAATTACGAAAAATAATGTATTCGAACACTTACAAAAAAAGTTTATTTAGAGTGACTTGAAAAACAAAATCACTAATATAACCAAGAATGAGTAAAGTCAGAATATGGGCTTTTTGACTCTTATAACCTTTTATTAATAATTAATTACCAAATTGACCCTCATTATAAACTATTTCAAAAATTTAACCTTCCCAACAAACATAACACCGATCTGCCCCTGTTTGACCGTTGACCACCAAGTCTACCCGGGTACACCCCTCCCTACCTGGGTATTTTTTGAAATTTTATGCCTACCCGGGTAGGAAGGGGTGTACCCGAGTAGAGTTCTTGAATTTGAAAAAATAGTTGAATTATTTACCCGGGTACAAAGTGGTGTACCCGGGTAATTCTCCACCAGGATAATTGCATGGGACAATTTTATCTGAATAACAGAAAACAAGTAAGGTCTTCTTTATTCATGATTACGATAGATAGAGAGTGAGGTAAGGCGTAAGAGAGTTGGTTCAAAATGTCATAATTAAAAAAGTTCAAATTCGATATTCCATTTCTTGAATATTACTATCTTCTGGAAATCTGAATGCAGAATCAATAAATATATCTATCCTAAGTTGAGTCATCACATGTAAAAGTTATTCAATTAACAAGAATAATTTCTTTGATTTTCCAGATGGCAGAATGAAAACAAGACCATATAATTGGATTCATTTTAACACCCAATTCCACAATTAAAAAAAAAAAAAGAGCATAAAACCTTGTCAAATGCAAAGGTTCTATCGATCTGCTTGTTGGCTATATTATTCTGGACAGCTAAAACTTCCCTCCGTCCCTCATTACACGAAATCACAACAGGCATATGTACCCTCATTTCATCTTCAAATGAGGTTTAGTGTGTTCTGTTGGAACGGAATTTCATGTGAGAAATCATCAAGTCAAAGACTACACTACACTGCACAACCAAATGAGGTTCTAGTGTGTTCTGTGCCGGCCTTTACGGTTTCTAGTGTGTTTTGACAGAGATTTACCCGGGTACACCCTTACCTACCCGGGTAAATAATTCAAACATTTTCTCAGATTGAAGAACTCTACCCGGGTACACCCCTTCCTACCCGGGTAGGCATAAAATTTCAAAAAATACCCGGGGAATTGTTAATAATTCAATCTTGAATGTAATCGTGAGAATAGACAAATACGTTAAGAAACCATTGGGGAAGTTGAATCCTAACTACACCTTTTTATTGAAAACTTAAATCAATTTCTTTTAGCTTTAATTAATTCTGATTTCTCTGAGTTGAAGGAACAAATTGACAACTTCAAGCAACTCGAAGGCGAATCTCTATGCGTAGGATGGGGAAGATTTAAAGAACCAATCAGGAGATGTCCCCAATACGTTTTATCTAATGGCGAGAAGGTCCGAATTTTCTACAAAGGAGTTACTCCAACTTATCGAGTACTTCTTAACGCTGCAGCTGGAGGGAGTATCGGAGAAATCACTCCCACAAGGGCTATTGAACTAATTGAGAAGATGGCATCTGAAGACAACGATGTCACACCAGTTCAACCTAAGAAAGGAGAGTTGCAGTTAGATGGGTACGACGCTATGTTAGCCAAACAAGACAAGATGGATCAAAGGTTGGATTCACTTGTTAAACTCTTTACCCAAAATCAAATCTCTGCGGTTAATTCGCAATTTCCTGTAGTTTGCGACACTTGTGGTGGACCACACACTCCTGAAAACTGTGACGCTACAGTAACGATTGATCCGGCTCAGGTTCATGGAATCTGGAATAACCAGAGGAGAGAAAATCCTTATGGAAATACGTATAATCCGAGCTGGAGAAACCATCCTGGTCTGTCATACAAATCTGGGCATCAACAAAATAATACAAATTTCCAACAAGATCAACCTAATCAGAAAGCCGCTTGGGAAGTTGCATTTGAAAAGATGACTCAATCTCAAACATATTTCGCAGAAGAAACAAGAGCATCTTTTAAGAATCAAGAAGCTTCCATAAAGAATCTGGAAAATCAAATCGGTCAGCTTGCTAGACAGATGGCCGAAAGACCTCCAGGTAATTTTCCTAGTGACACTATCGTTAATCCTAAAGGACAGTGTAAAGCTATAACTACAAGAAGTGGAATCGTAATCACACCTGTAGAAAAGACTACCACTGCATTAAGCAGTAAAAACGACTCAGAAAAAGAAAAGCCTGCTGAAGAAAATGTTGATGGTCATGTTGATAGAGATGTCACAATTATTGGAGGACCATTAAATGATACCCCACGTAAAAAAGTCGTAAAGAAGCCTTCTTTGGAAGAACGAATGAAAGCGTTGGGAGACAACCCGTATGTTAAAGCCCCATATCCTCAAAGGCTAAAACAATCAGCACAAAAGCAGCAGTATTCTAAATTTTTAGAAATGTTTAAAAAGCTGCAAATAAATATTACATTCGTTGAAGCCTTAGAAAATATGCCAAGTTATGCAAAGTTTATGAAAAGCTTGCTTTCAAGAAAGCACAAGCTTAAAGAAGAAATGGAAACGGTGTCTTTGACAGCGGAATGCAGTGCTATTATTCAAAAGAAAATACCACCAAAGCTTCAAGATCCTGGTAGTTTCAGCATTTCTTGCACTATCGGGAATGTTCATGTGGGTAAGGCATTGTGCGACTTAGGGGCGAGCATCAACTTGATGCCACTATCCTTTGCCAAATCTTTAGGAATCACTGAACTAAAATCCACACTTCTGTCATTGCAACTGGCAGACAGATCTATAAAGAGGCCTGAAGGAGTGGTTGAAGATGTGTTGGTAAAAGTAAATGACTATATTTTCCCTGCACATTTTGTGGTTTTAGATATGGAAGCAGATACTGAAGTACCTCTTCTCTTAGGAAGACCTTTCTTAGCCACAGCTAGAGTCTTAATTGATGTTGAGCAGGGAGAGCTTCTATTTAGGGTCAATGGTGAGCAATTTACAGTCAATGTTTTTGAAGCCATGAAATGCCCAGAAGAAAAAGGTGATTGTTTTCAAATCGACGTGATTGACAAAGCTGTAGCAGCAATCACAGATGAAATTAATGCAACACCAACAATTGAAGAATTATTTGCTAAGATTTTACAAACTTCTGAACCGCTAAATGAAGCTTTGTTGGAAGAAGTTGTAAAAGCAATTGATATTGTCGTCGACGATGAGCCTGGATCTTTAGACCTTGAATCTCAAGAAAATAAGACAACAACTGTCCAAACACCTGAATTTCCGAAGTTAGAATTAAAAGAACTTCCACCCACCTTGAAATATGTCTACCTTGGCAATGGTGATACTTATCCAGTAATTATTAATAATTCATTGCTACAGGAAGATGAAGAAAAATTAATATGTGTTTTGAAAGAACACAAGACTGCTATTGGGTGGACCTTTTCAGATCTTAAAGGTGTAAATCCTTCTTTTTGTACACATAAGATTTTAATGGAGGATGAGGTCAAACCAGTTTGTCAACCACAGAGGAGATTAAATCCTACTATGAAAGAAGTGGTTAGAAAAGAAGTTGTAAAGCTTCTGGATGCGGGTATGATTTACCCGATATCAGATAGCAAGTGGGTAAGCCCGGTACAAACTGTTCCTAAGAAAGGAGGAAGGAAAAGAGAAAAAGGATTATTGTTTGAGTGTTTACACTTTACCATGATCTTTCTGTATTTAATTGTTTTAGCTAGTTTTTCCTTATTTATCTTACCTTCAACTCAGCCCCATTACAACCTGAATAAAGACCTCTTGATCTTTGTGCGTGTGAATTAAGTATGGAAAGTGAGAATATTATCAAGCTTATGAAAATATTGATACAGTGAAAATTTGAGTGAAACACTTACCCGGGTAAAATAAAATGATGCTAGCAACGGCGCCAAAAACTTGTTGACGAACTCGGCAAGTGCACCGGTCGTACAAGTAATAAAGTGATAAAGTAGAGTTGTCGATCCCACGAGGACTGATGACCAAGCAATAATCTATTTATTTAATTAAAGTTGGATCGATCATTAAAGGTTTTCTTGAGAATATTGTGATTAAAGTAAAAACAGAATTTATAAACTTATTTTTGGTTTTTAATATTTTAGAAATTTAATTCAGAATTAATTAAAGCTAAAAGAAATTGATTTAAGTTTTCAATAAAAAGGCGTAGTTAGGATTCAACTTCCCCAATGGTTTCTTAACGAGTTTGCTTATTCTTACGATTACATTCAAGATTAAATTATTAACAGCTCTTTCTATAATTAACTAAATCTCAATCCCTTGGTAATTTAATTCTTTATTCTAATCCAAAGCCTAATCCCTTAGTACTTTTTCATAAAACAAGCATTAACGCAAGAACTCACAGTTATAAAATTCACAAGTCTATCCCTAGATCATGTAAATTCCAGCAATCAACCAATCAGAATCACATACCAACATCCCTATTGTCATATATGACTCATGTGTTTATTTACGAGTGATCAAGTCATAAATAAAACTAAGCATAAATATCAGATTGATTGCATAATTTAGAAACAAGAATGTAATTCATAAGAATAAACAAACATCAACTAAGAACCCATTGGTTCTGTATCTTCCTAACTACTGAAAGTAAATTAGCTAGACATAATTATAAATGCAGAATTGAAATAAACAGTAAAAGAAATAAGGTTCATCGTAAAACTTGATTAATGGAGACAAATGATGATGCAAATTGCATTCGTTCCTTCTCCTCTGCAATGCTCCAGCATTCCTCTTCGCTCCTGCCTTCGTCTTTGTCTCTGACTTCGTCTTTCTCCGTGTTCCAGAATGTATTTTTACGGCTTCCTTCGCGTTGTATTTAAAGGGAAAACATTGGCTATAATTTCCTGAATCCGCTCGCTGAGGAGCTCGCTGAAGCGAGCAACTCAGCGAGCACTTGTTACTGGTCGCTCCCTTACTCGCTGGTGCGAGGACTTTTTCGAGATACTCGCTCATTCGCTCGCTTTAGCTAAGAACTTTGCGAGCTGCTCGCCCACTTGCTCGCTTTAGCGAGCAGTGGAGCGAGCGTTACCAATTTTATTTTATTTATTATTTAATCTCTGATTTCCCCGTTGCTCCGCGTATTCGTTGCCTCATTTTGTTACTTTGTTATTCCAGTATTCCAATCTCAACAACCTGAAACAACAACAAATATTTAGAATTTGTTTATTTGTTGGCAATTCATTCTGTTTTACTGTTTTATTGTTTTAATACTATATTTTTAACTATTTTAATAATTATTTAAACTCTTTTTAGCCATAAAAACATAGTGTCTTAGACACTTATCAGTAGGCATAAAATTTCAAAAAATACCCGGGTAGGGAGAGGTGTACCCGGGTAAGTTTGGTGGTCAACGGTCAAACAGGGGCAGATCAGTGTTATGTTTGTTAGGGAGGTTAAATTTTTGAAATAGTTTATAATAAAGGTCAATTTGGTAATTAATTATTAATAAAAGATTATAAGGGTCAAAAAGCCTCAGAATATGACAGGTTGATTTAAATTGGGTTGGTTGAATTAGATTTAAACCTGAATTTGTGTGCAATCCTAAGCCCATGTTATGGTTTGGGAAGGCTACCCCAAAACCACAACTTAAGCTTGCTAACCCAGCCTTTTAAGATTGCTGTCAAAATTAAATTTTTTAAAAAAATTTAGGAAGAATATACAAATTAAATAGAAGAAAATTTTCAAAACATAGCTGAACAAAAAACTGAAACCAAAGAAACCAGCAGCCATTTCCCATTTCCCGTTTCCATCAAGCAAATGCAAATGTACTCAAACGAAACAGAATTTCACTGATCAATTTCGTATCCTTGTAATGAAAAGCCAACAGTTTCTTGTAGATCTTTTGATTTTCGATAGCTAGACTTGTCACCTTGATTTGTGGGGAAAGGAATCAGAATTCTTAAACCAGTTTTGAATCTTGAAAAACCCAAAAAAGAACCTACACACTACACTAATCATAATCACATCTGACTAAGGGAACGTTTGTTTCTGCTTTTTAAAAGATAAAAATTAGTCAAAAAACAAATTAATTTCTTTTATGATAGTTAAGTTTTTTTTTTTTTTCAAAGGGGTTTTCCAGTTTTAAATTCTCTTTTAACCAGCTTGGGCTTCACAGTGTGTCCTCATCTAAAAACAATGCATAGGCTTCCTCTTTATAAGAATTATATATAGGATAAATCCATCGTACAACTAAGGATGGGCAATAAACTGCCCCCACAAGAATAAAAGAAAATAACATTGGAGAATTGCTAAAGTCTCCCTTTTATGTTAGAGATTATAATGTGATGATAAACAAAAGTACAACCTATATCATATCTCCAATTGAACATACAAAGCAATTCACAACATAAAAAGCCGCTATAAAGCATAGGCTTCCAACCAAAAAAACTACCAATTCATGCTACATAAAAGGCGAAATATGGATTTTTCTAATGATAGGTTTATTCAAAATTATTCTTTCCACATATCTGCAAACTCGTCAGGCTCTAGAGGATTAGACATCTCATGCATTTTCCTCCTTGTCTTTGCTTTGACCTTCTTTGAAAACTTTCCAGCCTTCTTCCTCTTCTCCAACGCTCGAATCTACAAGAACAACATATAGTTATTTTCAGCAGAAAACTAGAGAAATAAGTATATATGGAGAATATATTGATTCGTACCTGATTTGGTGAAACATAGAGTGGATTCTCATATAAAGTTGGGCCTCCAAAACTGCCACCAAAGATTTTAATCGGGTTCAAGCAGAATCGCGGACCAACCTAAACAAGTAGTTTGCACACAGCGGTTAAAGTAAAATATTAGAAATTGGCAGATGAAAACATAAATCAATAAGCTAATGTTAAGACCTCAATCAATGTCATTTTATCAAGGCCTCCTCGTGGTAACTTGTCTGACTCATTATGAGGAACAGAGATCTGCATTGGAATAAAGATGTTATTTTGTATGTAACATTGCTCAGTAAGCATTAGTCAAGAAGCAGAAAATAAGACAACACTGGCATGGCAAAGCCATGTTCACAAGTAACCACTTGTTTAATGGTGATGTACTTGCAGTAAATGACACCACTATCTCATTTAATTTATTAAGACAGCTCAATACATCATGAAATAAATAAAATTAAATTCATTAGATTAATATGTAATTCATAAAATGCATGAACAAGTAACTCCAGTATACCAATCAATAATGCATTAGCAGGTGGTGGATGCGGTGCATAAGACATGCAGATCTATATCAAATATGTATTTTCTTTTGTCCAAATCGTAGTGTAAATAATGTAATTACATAATAACAGCATCCAGCGGTTGAGTCCTGAACCGGTGGCTCATAGATATACCCTTAGAGGGTGTAGTATGTTGATCTAGGGGTACTTCCAGCAGCCATGGTATAGACCAAGGCTCTGTTAAAGCTTCCCATGTATATCAGTATCAAAGGAGGAGTGTGTGAGAGTGGCTAAGATGTGGTATCATTTGTGCAAAGTTAATATATATGAAGTGAGTAGAGAAGAAGATCCTCCTTTTCCCCAATGTGAGAGGGGCGTATTTAGAGAGGAAGTTCCCTCTCGGTCAAGCGTGGGAGAGAAGTTATGTGGCTGTACCACCTAGCTAGCCTAATTACTGAGGCTAGGCTTGCTGCCCTACTGTCATTGTGCAGTGGGCAGTAGTGCATAGGAATGAGGGAGAATCCTATGTTGTCCTCTAGAAGTGGACTTTGAGTGTTGACCCAACTGGTGGACTTGTAAATATGGGCTGGCCTAAACAAGTCCACTAACGACATTTTTAAGAATACAATGCAAATGACCATTCTCACAGGCTCGCACAGCCATCAAATGAAAATAAGATTTGATTCGATCAACACTAATTTGGTAAGGCTAAGCAATAATTAAATGAATAAAGTGGATCAGTAACATGCATTCCATAATACAATAAGGATTTAATTTTGACCCATTGGCAGTTTTAGGAGTTTTACACTACCAGTGAACCATATGGAGCCACTAATTCAAAACAGAAAATCAATTGATGACTTCCCTGCAATCTTAACTTGTGCAACTTTTTAGTTCATTGATATTATAAAAGGATTTACATTGATAGCAGATAAAATCAAGACTCTTATCATAATAGCCCTTATTCTCTGCCTTCAAAATTGTTGTGTTTAAGCATTCTTATTTCATATAAAGTCTATTTGTCAAGGAACCCATAGCTAATCCTTCAAATAAAAATGTTTAGAACTCGGCTACATTCCTCAGTAATGTTCCCAAGAAAGAAAAAATTTAGATTCTTCATCTGAAACAACTTCACTTCAGTCAATAAGCCTGGCTAACCAAAACAATCAATATAATAACAATCAAAATGTTCACACTTTTTGTTTGTTTAGTAGGTGGAATGAATGTCCAGAACAACAGATCTCGGTACTTAGCGTCAAAATTAATGCAAATTTGTAAAAGACGCACATGCCAATTCTTTAGATCTTGTGCAAATGAAAAGACAAACCTGGTAATTCCGGAACCATATATGATCATCAACTATTGAGAAAACAAAAACGTGATCATGGAAAGGCTTAGTCTTTCTATGGTCCTTGGGTGTTTCAAATACCTGAACGAAAGAAAGACAGAGTATGTCAGCAATAATCAAAATTGTGTGTATTTTACAATTTAATCACACGAAATACACACAAAAAATCCACTGACCACACTCAAATTCAATATTCAGGCCAAAATATCAGAATTAGAGAAAATTGTGAATAGGAATACATGAATGCAAAAGATCTCCACATCCTGCTCAATTTAAACTATGCCAAAAGAAGAATATAACATTAATCATAGTAGTTAATAGCGCAGCAATAGCACCGCGATCCGCACCGTATGGGCGTTGCGGTGCCTCGCAACAAGAAACCGCGTTGCGCTGCACCGGAACGCAATAGCGGCCATTGCAATCGCTTTTGCGGCCAAATCCCAGCCATATTGCTGTCATAAGGAAAAATGCCAATGTTGTCTTAAATTTAAATGTGTAACAGAAAATTTTTAAGGGTTTTTTAGCCTATCTGCGTCTCTCTCTACTTATGCTATCTCTGCCTTTAAAAGATGTTTCATTTTGTCATTATTTCTGTCATATATTTATTCTGCTATTTTCGCAACCGCAATCCGCTATAACGCTGTAGCGTTTCTCGGGGTTGGCCGCGACGTGCCACAATCCGCATTTGATAACTTAGACATTAATAGAATTTTCTCTGGTCAGTAATAATAATTTAAGAAAATACTCATAGGAAGATATGTGATAACTGTAGTATAAGATCACAAATACAGAAGTGCACATAAAAAAATTTCAATTAGACTAGGAAGAAGTTATCACCAAGAAGCAACAAAATAAGATGACATCATCAAACTAACCTTTACACTTGTATATGAGATGATATACACAAGAGTAATCAACATGTTGATTAGTGATTCCCTAATCTTTATTTCAGATGAAACTAGATAGACAATAAAGAAATACTACTTACAGGAAAGAAAAAATCAAGTACCTGTAACAACATTTCCTTTAACAGTTTCCAATGCGCATCTTTTTCAAAATTTGCTGAAAATGTCAAAATAGGGCGGGAACCGCTTAGGTGATTCCCAGTTAGCTTCAATTCCTCCATTGTGTGCACTGGAAAGCAATAGAGAAAAAAGAGAGATCAGTAAAATGGCATCAGAAAAAGTTAGAGAAAGAGAGAAACACAAACAATCATAATTCAACAAGAAGAATGAAGAAAAAGCGTACAGAGCCCAAACATTACATCATCATAGCAAACAAATTAGTATTTAGTAACTTACGATAATAATCAGATGAGAATATTACCAGCACTAACTAAAAATTTTACAGACGGGCCACCGGGGCATTTCGCCATCCAGAGATAAAGATCTTTATGCTTCCTGCACTGAAATTTATATACAAAAAAGGGGAGGAGATGACAGCAATCAGAATGTAACAAGTTGACCAGATTCAAAGTCTGACTTAGAATTAGAGTGCATAACGGAGCTTCAGTGCAAAATATTGCCCCACTCGTCAGAGTTCAGATTAAAACAACTGCTTAAATACATGGAAAAGCCAATTTGGGAGATGGGTGGGTGGGAGTACAGGCATGTTATGATTTAAAATGGGTAAAACACAAATAGATAAAATATAAAAAAATTCAGATACTTAATCCTATCAGAAAAAGGAAGTGATCATATAGATTCAAAAGTAGCCAACGATAACGTAACACATCTGAATAATGTCACCAACATTTGTGACCAATGAAAGAATTCCTTAAACCATAAACAGGCAGAAAAATTTCTAACTCAGCAATAGCATAAACATAATGATGCATATACTTATCTAGCTAACAACAGCATGACACATCGTACCTAATTTAACCTAAGATGGCACTGAAAAACCTTGCGACATAAAAAAGAATACCTCAAAAAATAAACAAGAGGAACAGTTTTTGAGCTCAACAAGCTCGTTCAGAGTGGCTCCTTTAGTTTCCTTTGATTCAACCTTGTTATCCTTCTTGCAATGAGGCAAAAGCGAGACCAAATTCAACATCAAATGACGGTACCTATAAAATAATGCAAAACACTCCACCCCATCAACACTATATACAAAAAGCAACCCACAAGAAAAAAACAAAAGTTTCTCTGTGCTTAATTTTACCCAAAACAAAATCTTTTTGATAATAATTTATTTGTTCTGAACACAAAATAACGAATCCAAACTCCAAACAAGCACAAACTCTGAATCTAAAACAAGATATGGTTCTGTGTTTGTACCTGTAATTGATTCGCCTTGAGCAAGTGACCAATACCTTCTCTTTGTTCCTAAATATTGGTGAATCACCATTACCCTTAATCTCAACCTCAACATCATCATTGACTTCATTTTTATCCTTCCATCCCAAAAGGGTCCTGGTTGGTCTCTCTGGAGCGGCATCTTCCTTTTTGGGCAGTGCCACAGCTTCAGTAGTCTCATTGTGCTTTCTCTTCTTCCCCATTTTTCTGTTAAAAATCTGTCATACCCAACAACCAAAATCACCAAAAAATAACATTTTGACAATAACCCACTTGCCTTCTTCATCTCAAAGAACAACCTCACAGCCCCACACACACACACACAAAAAGTACCAGTGGTGGCAACAGAACAACAAAGGCATGCACGAGAGAAAGGAAACGAAAGAAGAGAAAAAAGAGAGAAGAAACGTGCCTGGCTTTTTTCAGAGGAAGGAGATGAAGGATGAGGGTCGAACTGTTGGTAGCGTTCGCCGGCGGCGTTGGGCGGCGATGAATGAGTTTTGGCAAAGGCAGAAGAGGGTTTTGTACTTTCGAAAGGGAGTATAATACAGTTGGGCCCTATTTGGGCCAATGTTTTGGGCCAATTAAGCTAGGTTTATAAAAAGCCCACGTGTTTGAGTTTTGTGTGTTATGATTCGGTTTTCATTAATCTGTAGAGCATTGGTTTCCAAGTCAAGCTTCCAAGTTCCAAGGATTTCTAAAACCAACATTGTGCTTATTAACACATTGTAACGAGGTGTTTTAAGGGGGGGAACTCAAAGTGATACAAGATAAATCTATAAATCCTTATCCATTTAGAAATTCTGTTTAAGATCCAAATCTGAATTGTTAGGTGATTGATCAATTTGCCTTTTCTTTTAATAAAAATTTCTTAGTTTTCCCCATTTTTAAATTATATATCAATTTATTGATTAAATTTGACCGATATTTCCTTAAATAAAAATGTCACTTAAGTTCACCGACATTTCTTTGAATAAAAGTGTAACTTACTTGGGTAAGAATAAAACACTCGTTTATTTGAATGAATAAATCATTTACTTAAGTAAATGGTCAGCTAAATTTTAATTTTATTTAAAATAGATTGATATATAGTTTGGAAATAAAATATATAAATATACAATTTAAGGATTAACGAAGAATAATATTATAGAATGTAACATTGCTTTCTCGCATACACATCAAATAAGTAGGGTCCATGTGTTTATTTTCTCATGTGATTATTTTTCTCTCTCATTATTTCACTTTTTTTTCTCTTATTTGATATGTGTGCAGGAACACAATCTTACACCATGTAACATTATTCTTTTAACCCATAGCTAGAGGAAAAATGATAATTTTTTTGTTTTAAAAGGGATAATTTGGTCAAGGAGCTGATAAGTCTCTAAAATGAGACTTAAATCTCTTATTTGCTGACCTTAAAGTGTAGTAGATAATGAATTGGACATTCATATTTAACGCATTTCCAAGTAATTTGAATGTTTTAGCGATATGTTGTCATTTCAGGGAAAACAAGGAACTCAAGATTGAGATGAGCCCAAGCAAGCAAAGAAGAAAGCAGAGTGCAGCCCAACTCTTCAATCTTTTGAAAGGCAATATGGAAATTGAGTGAAGAGGAATAAAGACCAACAAGTTAGCCCAATCAGCAATGTTCAAAAGGGCAAAAAGGGAAATGAGAAGATTCTAAGGACAGAAGTAAGAAAGGAAGAAAGAAAGAAAGAAAAATCGAGAGCCACACATTTCAATCAAAAAATAGAACCAACACATCAAAACCCTAACCCTCTCTTCCTGGTTCGTTTGGTCATTCAAACACACCCAAATCAAACTCGAGCCATCATCCCTATATGATTTTGTTGAACCCTCGAGCCACAAGACCAATCCTTAGTCTCATCTCACCCAAACCCCAGTTACCAAACCCACAATTAGAACCTTTTCTTTGAGATATAAAAGAAGTGGAAAAGCTATTATCTCGATATAGTCTATGCCTAGTTAATTTTAGTTTTAGCTTGTAATTCTTTTTTTAGTTCATTTAGTGTTTTGAGCTCATTCCTTATTCCTTATGGACATGAGCTAAATTTCAAAAGGTTGAATCTAGCTGATATCTAAACCTCAGTGTTTGGATGGATGTTAATTATCTGAATTTTTAATATTTTATCTCAGTTGTTTAATGTTGTTTTTGTTGTGTAAACTTTTAGCATTTCGGCCAAATGTTAGAAGTTTATTTAGGAATGAATTGTGGGAAAACGACACATTCTGGACTTTGTATTAAGCCAATGGAATTGAACTAGAGATCATTAAAGGAATTTCACTTAGATACGAAGGTATACTCCATGTAACATTGGACTTGTGTTTCAAGAGTCCTAAATTCATTTGGCATAGGAATATGTAAGTAGTTGATTTTGGATAAAATAATTTTTAAGAGATTAAAAATTAATAAATGAGTTCCGTTGACTTGGAACTTTTGAATGAACAACTCGTTATGTTAATCTATTCATTTTTTTTAAGCACTATTGGGGAGGGAAAACCAAAGACTGAGCCTATTTCTCTACATATTTTCACAAACTTTTATTTCTTATTTTTCTTCTTGATTTCATTGTTAATTTCTGCTTTAAATTCTTTACATAAACCTTTTACAATAGAAAAGAAAAACAAAATACATTTCCAAGTTCAATTACTCATTACATTAATCAATTGATTTTTGATTCAATTATCAAATCTTTCAAAAACAGAAACATTTTTAGCTAGTTTAGTAAAGCATATTGTTGTTTTGATTTTTTATTTTTATTTTTACTTTTAGTTTTATTAGTCAAAATTCTGATACAGCAATTACTATTTTAATTATATGCCCTGTATTATTTGTTGTCGTATATACTTACACCCTACTTACATAAACATTAGCAAGACAATAGGAGCCAAATGTTATTGTGATGGAATCGCATGAAAAAAACAAACAGAAGACTAAAAAACCATGAAGTTGCTATTGACAAACATAGGCTATAAAAAGTTGATAAAAACGGCCAAATGAAATACAAAGTAAGGTTAAGGGAACATATCAGGTTAATGCTCAACGATTTAGTTGAAGGAATATCATGCAAACGCTTTTAATTTCCATCTCAAATGAAATACAAAGGATATGTAATATAAGATTTTCTTTCAATGTGATGAGAGTTCTAGAGGAATCAATATGACCCTCCACCACGTAGTAAAAATGTAATGTTTTTTGTCCCCTTACCAAGTGGTACAGTTCGTGTTTTAGATTGAAAAGTGCTACAGAAAAGTTCCCTGGTACTTTTTTGCCATCATGGAAGTGAATATTTCACAAAAAGTAGGAGGAAAACAAAAACTTTATGTGTTTGGTATAGTAGAATTTTTTTGGTGACCGGGAATCATGATTAATGGGAATTCAGTAGAAATTGAGTTTACTTGGAATCTTACGAAAGATGTGTTTGGTTCGCCAAAATATTACCGGAAATACTGGGTAAAAATTACTGATTCCATATTTGGTTTAGAACGAAATATGACTTGGAATATGAGGTTATTTTACAAAAATAACCCCAAACTATTTTTACTTTTGTAATTGATAGATTGGGTCTAGATTTTTATGTGTATTGGGGTATTTTTGTCTCAAAATTTATTGTTTTGCTTTCCCTTTACTTGGTATTCTGATTGGTATTCTGAATTACCATATTATTTTTGGTAATCTGAATAGTGACTTTTCTTTATAAATCAAATTACCGGTAATCCTTGGATATCCGGGAATCATAATTTATTCCTTCTACCAAACGTGATAATTACATTTACCAAAGAAGGATTACCGGTAATTCTCTCCAAAAACTTGAACCAAACACCCCCAATATTAAATTGAATCTATGGAAAGACATTCATAACCATGAGATTGATATATACCCATTGGGTAAGAAGTGGAACCCTGAATCAAGCCAATGCTTATTAAGTTTCAGGTTGTCACGGTCAATAAATATTGGAATAATCAATGTCTGCAATGCTATTTGCCACACGTAGTTAGTGATATAGCAGTCACCAATCATTACCACATTTCATGAGTGCAAAGCAATGATACCATACCGGAATAAAGGGTGACCGATTGGAATATTCCTTCTTTAACTCCGTATCTTAGAAGTTGCGTACTTGCATAATATACCCATAGTATTTGGTATGGTTACTATACTCATCTCAAATCACTAGTATAACTCTTGTACCTTTTTCTGAAAAATTAGAAGACCGTTTATTTTGATTTTGAACTCCGTTAAGTTAGTTTAAAAGGTGGTGAACTTGGATAAAACCTTTGGTTCAACAGGAATATCTGCATCTCTATTAAAAGAGAAAAGTTTTTGGGACTTAATGAAAAATATAAAGAAAAATATGTGTTGAAATAAAAAAAAAATTCTCAATTTAATAAAAGGGGATATCGAATTTGGTACTACCGCTGTATTGAAGAAATTTCCGTGAACTTGAATGATGATCCTATTTTTTTGTGATTAAAATATTATGAGTTTGAATCGAGAAATAATTCTTTTGCATTATAAAAATAAAACTGTGTATGAGTATTTCTTTCATCCTTAACTGCTAGTCGAGTTTTAATTTGAAAAGTAATTTTTTCTTGTTGTGTGGAAATGTTTTATGGAATGTTTAGTTCAACAAAAATGCTGTGTAGACATTTTTATTAAAACTTTAGTTTTATTAATATTGAAAGGGACATTAATCCTCACCAATAGAAAAGAAAGATAACATTAGTTTACCAAAAAAGAAGAATATAACATTAGTCATTTAACCCCCAAGGGTAGCTCAGTTGGCAAGCTGAGCTCCCAAGGGATTGCTTGGTGCAGGGATCAAACCCTGCCTCAAGCAGTTTCTTGAAAAATCTTTGGGGGCCAGAGGATAAGTCAAAAATCTTCGGTTGGGGGATTAGTCCCGTCCTTGTCGTATCCTGAGGGCATGGTGCCCGGAGAAGGTTGAATGGGAATACCTCCTGGCAATGTACAAAAAAAAAAAATTTGTTATGGTTGACAAACTATAGGAAAGTTATTCTTACTACCAAAATTTTCTACTACCAACTCACTACCTATCTAATCACCATTAGATCAACATTTTCTCTTTTTTCAAAAACTTTTTAGCATTCTCTCTCTTTGATTCAATGGTGATTAGATAAGTAGTAAGTTAGTAGTAAAAATATACTCCCTAGACAAACTAATAACTAGCATTGGCTCTTCAAAACAATAGTATCATGAAGGACTGTTGTTAAATTGCACTGCTCTTCAAAACTACCTCGTTCTTCAGATTGAGAGATTGGAAAATCGGAATATATTTTACAGAAGCATATAAAAAGGGTGAATTCGGGAATAAAAACACAATTATAACAAAAAAAAAAATTTGAGAGGCTAGAGAGAAGAGAGGATAATTTTGATAGATAGAGAGAGAAAGAGAGACTTAAATTAATAGAGAAAAGTGGGAATACAAGGGTGAGAAATTAATTGAGGAAGACGAGAATTGGATAATAGTTGGGAGAAAAATATTTTCTTCTTATTCTTTGGATTGGTCTAGAAACAACCATCTTACAAGAATAAGGTTGCGTATAAAAATTGTCATTACCTCACAGTGCTAGTTCAGCGGGGTTAATTGGGGAGTGATTTTTTTTTTTTTTATTCTTTCCATTGACCCACATTGCCCTTTATAACAAAAATAATACAATGGAATGGTAT
Source organism: Gastrolobium bilobum (assembly GCF_033153095.1). Classification (NCBI taxonomy): domain Eukaryota; kingdom Viridiplantae; phylum Streptophyta; class Magnoliopsida; order Fabales; family Fabaceae; genus Gastrolobium; species Gastrolobium bilobum. Next base: position 748,221 of record NW_026899394.1, read on the forward strand.
AAAAGTATAATAAATGATAATCTTAACTGATATAAATCACAATTGATTCATATCCGTCTAATTCTAATTGACTACAATAAATGAAATTAAATACAAAAATATAATAAATCCTAATTGATACTAATCATAATTAATTGACATCTGCTAACCATAATTGATATCAATCACTATTAATTGATATTGTATAATCCTAATTGACTACAGTAAATAAAATACAATGATTCAATAAATCCTAATTAATACCAACCATAATAGTCTCAATCTAATAATTAGTTAAAAATTATATCATTAACAATGGTTGATACATTCGAAGTCACAGAGGGGTCCCCAAAAGAAGCTGCACTTCTTTACTTTTATAAAAGGTGGCATGAGATACAAGTAGAACAAAGTAGAACTCGTGAAGGTTATTGTTGCATATTCATAAGAATTGATACCTCATGTTTGATCTGTATGTCACTCAAACTACACATTCAGATGAGATGAGCTTCAGACAGGTACATGCACCCACGAAATTGATTCTAAAGACAAAAAGAACACTGATTCCTATAGACTTCTTTTTTTTTTTGAGAAAAAAAAATTTTCATTCCACGAAAAGGTTCTAACATTTCTTACCACACATCTTTGAAATTTTAGATTAATATTACAAAAAAAAAAAAAAAAAAAAATCTATTACATTCCATGTTTGGATCTTATAAGGAGAGACTTACAATCTAAGTAGCCCTTTCCACGATCCGACTCTCAACGAGAGCATCAAATGATGCGGATCCATGGGATCACAATCCCAAAAACTAGATTAAAGGGTAAGAGTATCAAAGGTCTTATAAATCTCAAACTAGTTGCCTACTCAATCAACGTGAGACCAGAAAAAAATTTAAAAAAAAAAATCGCAAGCAAAACTAAAATACAACTCCTGCCTTGAGGCAGAGCTAGTAGCACAAACTAGGCAGAGATTTGAAACATCCAAATCTGCCATAACATAGCTCAGATCAGATTATCAGAAGATTCAAAGAGAAAACATATTAAATGCACATCTAAAACGTTTGATAATTAATGGCATACCTAAAATGTTGCTAGGCTTTCCTCATAGGCTTATAATGGATGAGAAGGATCTATACATGGAGTGGTAGATCTTGTATCTGCGTTTAGTATAGTAATTATACCATTTATTTACTATTGGAATATTAATGCAACTTCTTGTTAGGAATCCATTTTATACGGAGTTAAAGAAAGAATATTCCAATCGGTCACCCTTTATTCTGGTATGGTATCATTGCTTTGCACTCATGAAATGTGGTAATGAATGGTGACTGCTATATCACTAACTACGTGTGGCAAATAGCATTGCAGATATTGATTATTCCAATATTTATTGATCGTGACAACCTGAAACTTAATAAGCATTGGCTTGATTCAGGGTTTCTCTTCTCACACAATAGGTATATATCAATCTCATGGTCATGGATGTCTGTCCCATAGATTCATTTTGATATTAAAGGTTTTTTTTTTTTTCTACTTTGTGAAATATTCACTTCCACGATGCAGGAAACTTTTCTCTAGCATTTTTTTTTTTTTAATAAATCACATATATCTTTTACCGTTCGAGAATGGAATATCCATATCATGATGAAGCTAGCTGTCCTAAAGAAATTTTTTTGCATTCACAAGAACTTAAACTCAATACATTGATTAACCAGAATCAAGTATGTACCACTTGAATCAACTCTTGGTTTTTGTTTTGCACTTTCAATTTACAATACGAAGTGTACCACTTGGCAAGGGGACAAAAAAACATTACCTTTTAACTACGTGGTGGAGGGTCATGTTGATTCCTCTAAAGCTCACATTACATTGAAAGAAAGTCTTATATTACATAATTTTTGTGTTTGATGTATATGGCAATTGAAGCGTTTGCATGATATTCTTCAACTAAGTAGAGCATCAATCCCTACTCGCAGCCATGCTTTCACTGGAAAAGTTCTTTATTTGTTTCTTTAATCTATTCTCCATTTTCCCAATCCAATTATCTATCAACTAAAACAATCAAAAATCAGGTTAAAGCTGAAGTTTGAAAACTATGTTCATGCGTTTTGTATGTGATAAATCCATCATCACATTTGCAGAACTTTTCAAAATCTAAAGTATTTTAGCAGCTATGGCCAAAAGAAGATCATCCAAAGACATCTCTTTTCATCTTTTACAATATGCCAAAAGCCCTGATGATCTTTATATGATATAGATTCATTATATGCAGAGGAATGATAACGATGAAAAAACAAAATTAAATAAAGAGAAGGAACAGAGAGAGGAGATATAATTAACATGCTTTGGTCTTTGGCCTTCTTACAAGCACAAAGAAATGATTAAGTAATTGTACGCATAATTATTAAACTCTCCACTTTTCCATTCTCTCTCTCTCTCTTTTTTTTAAAGTATAGTCGGATCAGGATGGTGAGTATATCAACCAAAGTTCAAGCCAAAATCAAGTTCAGTGCACCTGAATGAATATTGTACAAATTTCCAGGTGGGGGGAGCTTCTGTAAATATGAGACATTCATTGAACATGAAGCATTTTCCGTTGAGATATATAGTCTCACATTGGTTGTATGTGCAACTAATGTAGAGTTTATAAGGCCTTGGGCACTCCCACTCTTTGAGCTAGCTTTTGGGGTGGTGTATCCCAAGGTTCTTTACATGATATCAGAGTCTCGCCACCCCCCACTTTCTCTTGTGGCGTTTCTTAGCACAGGTAGGCTGGGCCTGTTGCATTGTCCACACTTCAAGCCCAAAAGGCTCTCGTGTGAGGGGACGTGTTGAGATATATAGTCTCACATTAGTTGTATGTGCAACTAATGTGGAATTTATAAAGCCTTGGACACTCCTACCCTTTGAGCTAGCTTTTGAAATGGTGTATCTCAAGGTTCTTTACATTTTCAACAAATCGAAATTGGAAGAAAAAAAGAAAAAAAACTTCTTGTCATATGCCTTGTAACTAGATGTTTAATCTTAAGGGTGAACTTGTGGTGATGATAATGAGTTTTGGTCCCTAATTAATTGGATTAAAGTGATTACTAATTGTACCAGATGAGATGACAAAATAACACAAGTCAGAGTTTAGATACAAGCAAAGGCAGGACGGAAAAGCAGGTGTTGTCGGCCTTTCCGCTGCTATTGGTTTACCGCTACAGGATTTGCGCTCTCCAAGCAAGCATTAAGATAAAAGTTATAGGTTGGTTATCATCTTTATATTATATCAATTCTTATTCTAGCAATTACATAACCATGACAAAATTGAGAAAATCAAAATTTTCAAAATATGTTGACTGTAATTTAATAACTTAATATAAGGACTGTATTTACAAATAGCAATCTCATTCAAAACAGTAAAACAAATTAATAAAGCATATATCTGATTAGTGCAATTGCGAGTAATTAGATTACACGAAAAAAAAAAGACAGTATCAGTAGAATAACTTGGTAATAACACATAAATTGGTTGCCATTTTCTATTGATCATGTTTCTCAACCTTCTTCTCTGTCTTCAGTCCTTTTGTTCAACAGCATACTCAGAAAGAAGGAACAATGCCATATCCAACTTCTGTGATTAGTGTTGTGGAGAACATCTGATCCACTTCAGCATCTACATCAGTTCTCTTGGCAAATCGACCTTTTATACGGGGTCTAGTCTCTGCATAGGCCTTCCTTGAGGCATACCTGATTGTCTTCTCAAATTTCCTTGTCTTCTTTTTCTCCCTATACCTTAGGACTCTGGCCTCTCTGTCCATTGGAGTAAGATGAGAAGGCATCTGAATGGGAGGTCCAGAAAAAAGGTCAATTGTTCCTTTGGGGGGTCTTGAATGGGCAATTGAGACATCCCTGATTGTTGATTCTGGTACAACACCAACATCCATTGATGAAACTGAAACCTGATTTTCAACAAAAAAAGAAAGAAACAAAAATTAGTTACCAAAAAGCAAGAGATATCAAAAGTTTATGAGATCACAAGTTTAAGATAAATTTTCTAAGCAGCACTAGTGGCCTTATCCATGAAGCTGATAGAATCCACTTACAAAACTTGTTAGTTATTGCTTCATGGTAAAAGGAACACAAAGTATATACTACAACATAAATTTTGAAGGAAAGAAAGGTGACTACAACTGCATATCCGAAATATAAATTAATGAAATATGGCCCAATATTTGGAAAAATAAAAAAGCAAAGGCAGAAAGTTTTCTTGGGTATATTGGGGAAAACAATCTTGGAACCATTTCTAGCAAGAAAGCGTGACACCTAGGCCTTAGATTCCTTCCACTAAAGAAAAAAAAAAAGTGAAAAGAAAAAGGGTAAAGAGAGCTGAAAAGTTATAGAAAGAATCAGAGACCCCATTTCTGAATAAACTTAAGCAATCATAAGATCGGTACAAGTGTCAGTGTAATTAATGGCAAACGATGCAGTAGATAAACCAGGTATACAGAATTTGAACCAGAAAGTTAAGGCGTTTGGTTGAAGGTTTCTTATAAGTTAGACATGCATCTTAATATGTCATTTTTGGACTTTCTTGTTTGGTTGAAGTTTTTAAAAAATTTAGCTACGTATCTATTTTGCCTAGCCATCTACTTTTGTGTGAAAAATGTGTGAAAAATTGAAGGAAAAAATACTATTGAAAATACCTCTTTCAATTTCAAGTTGACTAGGCTAACGGTATTTTCAAATTGTGTGGATGTCAAAAATACGCTCTTCTATTACACAATAGCGTTTGCTACAAGGGTTATTTTATAATTTGAAGTTATTTTTTCCATCTATATTTTACCTCAAACCAAACATAGACTTTATAAATCTTACATAATTTGTCAGGTAAAAGTTTTTTTAACCAAACAACTTTTTTTACATTTTTCTACCAAACTCAGTTTTCAATTACATTTTTCTAGTATTCAAAAAATTTGTCGTGAAGCAAAGGCACCTAAGTTGGCATTGAACATGCCTGGAAAAGAAACTGATTGTGAATCCAACTATGGCAAAAACCATATGCCACTTCAAAAGTAGACACACACCACAAGTCAACTCAAAATCAGATAATATATATATATACCAAATCAAACCGCCCAAGAGTTTGATTTAGACTAATTTGAGGTTCACATGAATCAAACAGCTGTAAAATCCAATTTTGAAAGAGTGCCAACCAACCCAGAAGAATTTGCAAACAAAACCAGAAAATAAATTAAACAGTAAAATCTTTTATTAAACAGGTGAAATAAAATAAAAAAAGGGAATTGAAGAGGCTTACACTTTGACTAATAGAACCAGTGTAACTGAACCCAGCTTTGGAGGGCTCAAAGTCCAACCCAAGCTGAAAATGCTGTGCCTGCTGAACAGGAACCACACTATCACCACCATAGCTCTTCTGAGGAACACCAACACCATAATGTTGCTGCTGATTATAATGATCAGTAGCAGTAGTTGCAGTAGTAGTAGCAAAGTGGTTGTCACCACAAGAATTACAATCCACAAGGTCCAAATACTCATCAACTTCCCCACTAAACAAAAACCCAATATTACTCTGCTGATTATTGTTGTTGTTGTTGTTGTTATTATTGTTGTTGCTGTTCTTCACAGGATTCAACAACAACCAAGAAGCTGCTTCATTCTCATCATCCTCATCCTCTTCCTCCATTTCACCAACAAACCCTTCATCTTCACCATCACCCAAAAGGGTCGCCGGAGGACCAGAGATCGGAAGGATCGGAACACGGTGGTGGCGGCCGGCGAGAGGGTTGGCGGAGTGGATGTCAGCATCACACGAAGAACACAGAGAAGCCGCATCAGCCTTACACAGAAACGCCGCCGGAGCACGCTCGCAAGCCTCACACACCCACACGCGCTCGTGACGCGACGCCACGCGGTTCGCCGCGTGGATGCGCGCGTCGCAGCCGGCGCAGAGGTACGCAGAGTCGGCGCGGCAAAACACCGTGCATGCGGCGGATCGGCACGTGTCGCAGATGCGCGCCCACGTGGCTGTGGCTGTGGCAGTGGTGGCGTCTTCTTCCAACATTTGTGGAGTGATGAGGTTTTTTTTTTTTGTAAATGTTGTTAGACTCAGACAGTGTTTTGGTTTTCCCAAGGAAGGAAAAATATATGAAGTGGTGTTGTGTTTCGCAGTGATTGTTGTTTCTGTTTTTGGTGGTCTTGAGAGGAGAGAAAATAGAAGGAGAGAGAATCAATGTGCGACACGTGGCGGAAAGTTAGTGGAGTGGGAAAGTTGTGACATTATCTAGCTTGTGGGTGGTTGTGCTTTGGTGTGGGGGCCATGTTTGAGTCAGAGGGTAAGGGTGGTAGTGTGGAATAAATTTTTCGTAGTACTCTTGGACCAAAGATTCAGTGCATTCCATTAATAAAAATATTATATGTCAGTTAAATTTACTTTTTTTTGTCAAATTTTTTTTTTCTCCTATAATGTTTAATGCTCTTATTGATAGGATGTACTGAATCTAAGTATAACCGTAATATCAAAGATTTATGCGATAGTGTGGTACTACTAGCCTAGTACTGTTATTACTGTGGTTGGTCTCCTTTCCTTTTCCCTTTTCCATAGGGAATGCTATTATACATTGCTACAACAACATTTAATATGAACATTACATTTGGGTTGGTTTGTTGTTTGTTTGCAAGACAGTGCAATCAGCCATGTGTGTGTTAGTTTGTATTGTTTGTGTATAGTGGTCAATCTCAGCCTCACGTTGCTCTTTCGTCACTAGGTTTGGTTAAACTTGTGTTACACTTGCTACGCCTTAGTCTTGGGCTAAAGCACCATTTTAAAATTTTTAGACAAAAGAATTGTCCGTTTAAAGTTGATTGGATAAGTTTTTCCAAAGTAATGCAGTCAAACATGTCACCTATGCTGACGGGACTAGTGCCGTCACTGATACTGACGGGACTCGTGCCACGTCAGCGCCACGTAGGCAGTCCAATTACCGTAAATCTTCGGAAGACCATAACTTGTGACTCGGGTATCCAAATCAGATGATTTTTTTTTATTTCATATAACTTTTCGAGATCTACGCAATGATACCTCATTTGACATATTTTATCTCCCACAAACATAGTTTGAATTTGTAACAATTGTATCACAATCACAAGAGTGTTTATCCATAAGACTATATTTATGGGAGATAAAATATATCAAATGAAGTGTCATTACGTAGATCTCGAAAAGTTATATGAAATCAAAACAAAAAATCATCTGATTTGGATACCCGAGTCACAAGTTATGGCCTTCCGAAGCTTTACGGTAATTGGACTGCCTACGTGGCACGAGTCCCGTCAGTATCAGTGACGGGACTAGTCCCGTCAGCATAACTGACATGTTTAACTGCATTACTTTGGAAAAACTTATCCAATCAACTTTAACCAGACAATTCTTTTGTCCAAAAACTTTAAAACGGTGCTTTAGCCCTTAGTCTTGTAATTAGAGATACTGATGCCTCACCAAAAATTCATCTTTGTTAAAGTGATAACGTGGAGCATGTCTTTCCATTAAAAATAAAAAATGAAGATCATGAGAGCATGTGGGTCCTCTTTCCTTCCCTTTAGGCCTTTATTATGTTGTAGCAAACTGACTTCGAGTTAGTTTTTGTTGTTTTGAATCAAAGGGAGGGGTTGAAAGAGGGAAATCTGCGCTTGGAGAATCTATATGGACGATAAAGAATCATAGTAAAAAAGGGCATACCTAATACCCAAACGGGAAGAAATCCTGCATGGGATGTGGGTAAAGTATATAATAGCACATCTACTTTTGTTTAATTAATTACTAAAATTTGCTAGCATATTATTAATTTGCATTAATTTGGCTCAAATGATTTGAATCCTAGGTTTCATTTTTTTTAATGTATACAACTTGGTTGACTACTTTTTGTTGACTAGCATTTTTAAATGATGAGAAGTGAACTTGTTTGTGAGTGGTTTCATTTTTTTTTTAACGTGAGTGGTTTCACTTCATATTTTATATTTGATTATATGTTGTATTGGGTTGGTAGCATGGGTGCTAAACAAACCAGGGGTGTTTGACTCGACTTGTGAAGACCTGAGTTTACATGTCTAAAATTGGTTGTTGGTACCAGACTTGAACTTGTATAAAAGTTTATTTAATAAAAAGGTCCCAGACTCCAATTCAAAAGTTCGGCCTTAGAGCCTCTCAGGCTGGCCTAATATATTATTATTATTTTATTTTATATTTTTTATACTACTTGTAATAGCCCTCTATTTTTCCTCAATCCATTTCACCCTATTTTATTGGTTAAACATACTTTTTTTCCTATATTATGTTATTTAGGTATACATTGAATTTATGAATATTTATAGAATTGCTAGTGTTGTTGATTGTATATTCTGTTTGGATAAATTTTTGTTGTTTTATTTTTTTAAAACAGGCTAAACCATGGTTTTATTTTTTGTAAATAAGTTAGGCCGGAGGCCGATAATTATATTTATAACAAGTAATAAGCTTAGTCAGACTAACATATTTAAACACAGATTTAGCATTTTAAGACCAAAGCTCGGCTCGGCTCGTTAATACTCCTAGTCGGTAGCACTGCCTTCTTTTATTATATTGCTAAATCATTTTAGGCTAAATCTTTTCTTATGTTACAGGCAATTTTTTGTCTCATGCCATAGAAACAATGTTCTGGTGGGTCCCACCATTTTTTTGAAAACATAAAAAAAAGTTAAAAAAAAAAAAACTATTGTGAGGTGACAGGAGATGATTTTTCTTCAATGACAGAAGAAAATCATCTCCCATCATTTTATGTCATAAGTGAGAATTGATTGTGAAATCTGTTTTCACTTGGACCAGAGTCCTAATATAATAACTTTGAATAATTAATTAAAATTTGGCATGAGAGACATTTTTATCACAGATCGACAAGTGGAAAACAATTGGGGCTGTGGACAAGTAAACAACGGTGCTAGTATTAACTAACAAGAGACGACTTCAATCCAGGGTAGAGTTGGGAGTTAGCGGTTGGGCTACTTGATATGAAGAATGATGCTGATTGCTTGAAAATTGAAATGAATATGTGTTAGGCAAGTATAGGAATGTATGTGTATTAATTACATTGGGGTAACGAAATATGTGTTTTTTTTTTTTTTTTTGTCAAAACACTAGAAGGTAGCAGAGATTATGATTTTGACCCACTGGCTCAAAATAATGGATATATGAAGCAATTTTTGTCAATGATGAGCAAGGCATTGAAACAGCACCTACCAATAAAATTTGTGGAACTGTTACATGGTGTGGAGCATATTGTGTGAAGCATCTCTATGTAAACATCAAAAAAGCGTGGTGGGGTAACTATTCTTAGAGAAAATGTCCTTGTAGCCTCAAAGATAAATTACATTTCTAGAATGCATGAGAAAAGACAAATTGGCTTTGTTGAAACAATGGCTAGTGAAGCTTAATTATGACATTAATGAATTCATCTCCTGAATGTAGGGTTAGATAATAAACAACATCTTAGGAGCATTCAATGGGATATATAGTAGATTCTTAGAGACAGGCGATCAGCTAATGATTTCTATATTCGAGGGGATTCAAGGTTCTGTGATGACTAAATTTGCGAATAGTTTGTTCATATATATTTATTTATTTTTACAAGGATGACACAAAGATTTCAACTATTAGAGAGATATAATATAAATAATTATTAATGCATTTTAAAAAAAAATAACCTCATTTTAAAAGGAACTTTAATTTGTTGTTGAACTTGAAGCCTTGTTCTTGCATACGGTAGAGTTTGCTAGGGTTGCCCAGCGTGCATACTTTATCCTGCTAAAGGGAAGACACGTGACGCCTTGACACTAACTATTTTGTTGCCTATAAATGGAGAGAATGCGTGGCCACTAATTGAACTGCCGAGAAAAAAGCAAAGAGAAGTGAAATATGGATTATCGAATCTATCTAAATGAGTTGTCTAATGAATTGTTTTTTAGGGATATGTTTGGATGAAGGATTTTGAAGGGAAAAGAAAATGGGGTAGATCTTTTATTTCTGAATTAAGAGAGTTATATAGTATTTATTAAAAAAAATATAAATGATGATTGGAAAGTTACATGATAATTTATCATTTTAAAAAAAATTATTAAATAAGAGAATATATACTTAAAATAAAAAATACATTTCCACTTTCTTTTCTTTTTTAAAAAAAAAACTTCCTAAACATATTTAAAAAAATAGTAAAAGATTTGTGTTAAATAAATTTTGAATAGTATTAATTACTTGTAATTTGTTTATGTTCTTTACATTTTTATAAAGACTAAATAGTGATTTACATCGGATTAAATTACTTTTAAGAAGCTTATAATGGAAAATCTGCATGACTACATGTTTAATGCGAATATAAATACCCTCAACCTTTGACACTAACATGATTGTCATGCGGATATAAATAAAGAAAATGTTATACTTATTATTTATTTATTTTACTATCAAATTTTAACTGTTGATTTTCGTCAATTTAACGATTATAATTTATTGAAATTTAATAATTAATTAATAAGTGTGATCCAATAAATTTTAATCATTAAATTAACGAAAATCAACGGTTAAAATTTAATAATAAAAGACAGTAAAAAAATAATAATGAAGATAACATTTTCTTTACAGTACAACACATCAGCATCCCCAATGCTGACTTGTCTCAACCTTATTTACCATACGTTGTTGATGTGGAGCACTCTGAATGGCAATGCTTCTTCAACCACAACAACAGAATTAAGGAGACTCAGAAACACATCGAATATCAAATAGCCACGTAGGAACCCAATAGATTAGGATGGATGTACACCACAAGGGTTGGTTGTCCTGGCTAGTATGCTGACCCTTATCTTTTCCCTTCACATGGCATGTGGGTCACCCAAGAGGTTGTTTTTCATCAATTGCTGCTCCAACAAAACAAAAACAAAAATGAATGTTCCGTTCCCTTGTGATATCAATCAGGGCTCAAATATTTACTTTGTGTGGTGGGGGGACTAATTCAAATTTGCTTTGGCTTCTATCATGATACTCTTTCCAGGGAGATTGATGTATACAGTACTCTTCTCATTTAATGTGTTTCTTTCTTTATATCCTTTTTCTTTCTTTTCTTTATGTTGTTGTTTTGTTGGCTGTACATTCTTTTGTGATACAAGACAACACGTAATGATGTTTAGCAACTTGATTGGACTGCGAATTTCAATTTGAATTTTATTATTCAAAACGATTATATAATAACAAACAAATTATAAATGTAATCAATATATATGAAAGACAAGGAGGAATATGGTTGAGAGCTGCTTAATATATTTGGGATGTAAATCATTATATGGGTGTTGTCGCTAACAGAGGTAGAGACCAAATTATACGGCGACATCCCAAGGGTGTGAAGTCTGAATCCACGAGATTCGGGTGTGTGTATATGATAGCAAGGGCTTGAGAAAATGGTAGAGTATGACACATAAGATTCATCTCTTGCTTGGTGATGGAAGGGTATTTATAAGGGGAGAAGATGCTCTACCCGCGTGGGAGGGCAAGCCGTGTCAACTCTCCTTGGGGAAGGCCATGAGCGCCTGTCGTTGCTATAGCGGCAGCAGTGTAGTCCCTGCTATGGTGGTGGTGGTAGCAGTCACTGTTGCTATAGCTGTGGAGGGGAAGCTCCTATTTAGAGGGTTTGGGGAGGCTACTTGGGTAGTATCCCAAGGTAAGACATTTTGGTATCTTGCCTCGGGAACACTATCCTATGGGGACAGAAAGAATGGAGGGTTGGTAACCCTTGGTCAACATGGCTAACATAGATGAGAGGAAGGGATTTGGGTATGCCTTAATAGGCCGATCGGTTGAGACCATCTAGAACAAATTCCATTCTCTTTCGTTCTTATGAAAAATATGGAGCATTATATGTTGTGTTTTGGATACAAAATAAGTGATGTGCGAATGATATATATATATATATATATATATATATATATATATGGGTTATATTTATCTTATTCAACATTAGATAAACCAAATTTCTACACATACATAACAAAGGTGGGTCACACTTCTATCTTTTCTCTCCAATTATTTGTGGATCTCTCTTATAATTTTGTTTCACTAATATAAGATAACTCATCTCCAATAACATAAGAAAAATATTTCCCTATATATATATATATATATATATATATATATATATATATATATATATACACAAAAAATGGAGTCTCATATTACAAGAAAAATTTCATGCCATGCTGGTGAGATAAAATTTTGTGAATCCCACCTAACAAAAAAAAAGTAAATAAATCAAGCACTGCTGTTGATGTATGTGTTGGAATATATATTTGCCTCCTGTAACATGAGGTTCGATTTGTCATATATATATATATATATATATATATATATATATGGCATAATATTTTTATATCGATGTAAGAGTTCAAAGTCTTACACTCAATCTTGACTATTGATCCACTTGTATCCAATGGCTCACATTACTAATAAATTAGAATTCTTAGATATAAGTGGTATCAAAAATCAAGATTGAGAGTGTAACTTACACCAGTGTAAAATGATCCTAACCCTCTATATATATATATATATAAATATATGTATATATATATATATATATGAGTTTATCATCTCTCAAGCTGCTTGAGATAATTTTATCTCTGGCTACTAAATCATAATTGTACAAAGATGGATCAACGGTGATAAAGGAAGAGAGAGAAAAAGGAAATCATAACCATTCAAAGTGAATCACTTAATATAAGGAAATAAATAAACAAAACGACGTAGTTTTGCGGTAACCGAAAATAAATATAACTCAAGCAGCTTGAGAATTTTTTTTTTCTCTCTCTTTGTGTGTATATATATATATATATATATAGGAAAGTTTATATTTATAACTTTTTGTTTACAAACTACACTATGTCTGGCCGGTCATACACTAATCAAGAGTTTATGATCGGTCATACTTAGTGTAATTTGTAAAAAAAAGTTTGTAAACGGATTCTAACACTTGAAATGATCATGTTTTATATAATAAAATCACTTACTTTAGCGAATTTTAATTATCTTATTATGGAAAACAATTCATTAAAGGGGCATTTGGTAGAGGATACAAGAACTTTTTTTTGCTTGGGAATCATGATTCTCAGGAATGTGGTGGGAAACTGAGATTTCTGGGAATGTGACCAAAAGGCTGTTTGGTAGACTAAAATATTACCGAGAATATTGGGTCAAGTTTACTGATTCTATGTTTGGTTGATTGTAAAATATTGTTGGAAATCTGGTGTGATTTTACAAAAATAATCCCACCTTCAGTATTTTCTTCAAGCACGATTATAGGGTTTTAACTACACAGAGATTTCTGATATGGGTTTTCTTCTCTCATGTTCGTTCAAACACATTTTCATTTGTTTAGTGGGTTTTCTTTGACCTCTGTCATAAGACTTCAAATGCTAACTCTGTTCCAGGTATCACGAGTAGGTGGAACTTCAAATAGTATTGTACCCATCACCTACCGTGTGATCTGTTTTGAAATCCTCTTGACCAAAACAATCTCTTCAAACCAAGCTCTCATTCTTATCACTCCAAGCCCTAGATTTCCTAAGGAAAATAGAGCTTCGAGCTTAAACTCTTGCATTTCTAATTGTTGGTCGAAACTTTAGAGGAAGAAATATTGGTAGAAGAAAATAGAACTCTCATTCTAGAGGAAAGGAAATCGATTTTGTGAACCAGAGAGAGCAAAGCTTAGGCAAACTGACTTGTGAATATATTTTGTCTGAATAATTTGTTAACCACAAAGAGCACGTCTCTGTAGGGTATTTTTGTCTGAATAATTTGAGATTATATTCCCAGCATGTGGGATTTGTAGAATACTATATATAGGGGGCGTTTGGTAGAGGAGAAATTTTTTTTTACCAGGGAAATACAACTACTAGGCATATGGTTGGAAAGTGATTTTGGTAGGAAAATTTTAAAAATGTTGTTTGGTAGATAAAAATATTACCAAGAAATTGGGTTAAATTTTTTGAGTCTATGTTTGGTTGAAGATAAAAGATTGATGGGAAAATGGATTGAAATAACTGAAATAACCTTGTAAAATATTTGAAAGTTGTTATTGCTGTTGTTTGCATACATATATGTAGTAAGTGTTGCGATTACGGCAAGTATACTGATCGTTCTAAGTAATAAAGTGATAAAAAAAGTATCGTCCCACGAGGATTAATGCACCAAGTACTAGTTTAGCTATTCTCCTTAAGTTGGAAAATAAAATTGATTTGGTTTGTGAAAGTAACTGAGTGTTTGTAAATTAAAAACAGAATTTAAAATAAAATAATATTTAAAAGCAGAATTTAAAAATAATTAATTCCCAACGCATGCAAGAAAAGATCAAGAACGCGAGAAAGTTTTTATGAAAAATTTATAAAAAGGATGTAGCCAGGATGCACTTCACCTCCAATCCTCCCTTATATTCCTATATTGTATTTTATAACTAATTAATTGGTTTGCTCAGACAATTCATTATTTTCCTATAAAATAGTTGAACCCTAATGTCTTAGTGATTTCAACCTTTTAACCCAATCAGAATTCTAATGTCTTAGTAATCCCTCTTGAATTAAGCATTAAGCAAATAAATTATGAGTCTGCAATCTATGTAAGCCTATGTCTAGATCATACACAAATTGTTATTCTACCCTTGTCCAGACTAAAACCCCAATATGTATATTGTGAGTCCTAACCCTCAAAGTCCTATAATTTAGAGTGATCGGTTCTAAACAGGATATGAAAAATTAAACCAGGTAGAATAAAACAAACTAACTAATTAACTTATAAAATATCAATACAAGATTTATAAAGGATTCACATTGGGTCCATGATCCCAACTACAAAAAGAAACTAGTCAGACATAGCTGGCTTAAACAAATAAAAAGAATTCATAAAAGCAATAAAGAAGAAGAAGAATCAATGATCTCCGGTTTTCAACTCCGTCGGAATCCTGATCTCCAGCGTGAGCCTCCAAGAATTCTCTCCAGCCAAAGATGATTGTTTCCTGGGGTCTGAGTATCTATTTATAGAGTTTGTGCCTTGCTCAGAAATCTTGATCAAATCTTCATTGTATATCTTGGGTCCAATCTTTCCTGATATAGTCTGATTCAAATCTTGATCATATCTCTTGATTTCAATCTCCTCTGATTCAAATCTTGTCTTTTTCTGTGCTGCTCAATTGGGCCCCTTTCTTCTACTTTTTCCTACAAAAATATAATAAAATCAGTGACAAGATATCTGATTGAGATTTATCAATTTAATAACAATTATAGCCATTTTTATCCAAGATTGATCAAGATTCTTTCTCTTTATGGCTTAAAATCATATATATGCTGGAGGCATATCAGTAAGCCTGAGGTAAATAGAAGGAAGCTAGTGTACCCCTTTAAACAGTACAACAACTCTGCCTCTGCAGCAAGAGAACCCCTTGCACTATGCATCCAATCTGCCTATGAAACATAATCTGCCAAATCAGCCATGAGAGCCCTATCCTTTATATAGATTCGTGGTACCTGGTTCACAACAGACAATTGTGCCCACACCTTTGACAAACAAACCCAAAGCAACTTGGTTGGATTTTAATGCTTACAACTTCTAATCTTCACAGCATTTTTTTAGCACTCCAGTAGTTGCTAAGGAAGCTGGATTGATACTGTAACACCTCGTATATATCCGGTAATGTTATCATACTATCGTATTAAGCAGCGCTTAATTAAAAATGCGGAATATCTTTTTCTTTTCGATTATGATGTCATTATCATTACCAACTTGCTTATTAATCAATTAATAAAACATCGCCTGTATGTAATTGCAATAAAACAGCTAATTGAAATACCTCGTTAAATAAAATAACATAATGTATGGCTCTAGTCACGGATCTACAACATGTAGACCGGACCAACTATCAGTTTATACAACCAAAATCAAAAGTACTAACGACATAGTGGCATGGACAACTCCCATGCTCACCCAAATTAGGCAACAAAGCCCAACATAAGTCTCAACATGAACAACATATAATAGTGCGGAAAACATAAACAACATCCAATCCAGTCATGCTAGCAGTAATATCATAAGCCTCCTGCCGCCAGAGGCATCAGTCACCATACTACCTGAACCTGAAATAAGCATTCCCCAAACGTGGGGTGAGATCTCTAAACAACAAATCCCAGTAAGGCAAAAGGTCCTCAATGATCTTCCACCCCAAGCTCACTTACATGTGCAAAATAAGTTTAAAAGCAGTTCATCAATATCATTTCTAAAACAGTGCAATGCAGCAGATAATCATGTCATGTGTGTCAATTCTATTCTACTGGCCAGAGAAATGCAGGATTTATATACGCCAAATACCCACACATAGTGCAAGACGCCACTTGCATTCACCCCGGATCACCATATCGTATGACGCAACATACTCAGGCTTACCGTCAAGATGAAACAACACATGCATATTAAAGCCATTACACATAAAGCTCAGCAACATTTCGAATATTCAAAGCATGTAACACAACATGCATATAACCACACCCCCATGGGACATGGTGGAACCACAACATGGCTAAACCGAGGACACGAAAGCTTACCTTGCAAGATAACACCCAAAGCCAAGAGTCCACAACACAGCAGATTCACAATCTGTTATGGACCAATACTATATCAATAATAATGCACCACAAGCATATAACTTAAAGACAACACCTTTCCTTAACATTTTACGTCTTAAGGCTCCATACCAAGCCATAAGCCCTTAATCACTTGATTCTGACTTAGTTCATTAATTACAGAAGTTTCACTTCATCAAACTAGGGTCCACAAACCCCCAATAGCCTACTGTACACACAACACAGCTACTGTTCTTCGAAATCCCAGAATATCCGGATATTCCTCGGGACCATACCCGGATATGCAATATTCGGATATCTCATTGTACATATCCGGATATCCAGATTCCCATATCCGGATATCCAATATCCGAATATCCAATCCCATATCCGGATATCTCTCGGTCAGATATCCGGATATTTCACGACAGAATGCAGAAACTGCATTTCGTGAAGATATCCTTCCAAGGTTGTGTTTTTACCGATTATAAACACTTAGACATGCATTTCTAGATGTGTTTGACATTACCCAACGTTAAGTTATCATCTTTTAGCCTTAACATGCATCAAGCTTCCAATTTTAAGCATAAAACTCAAGTTAAAGTGTGATGATCATACCACAAGCCTAAAATAGAGGATGGAGATGCTCTTGGAGCTCAACACAACCCCTCAAGTCTAACTCAAAGATGTGCACGAAAATAGCATCACAAAGGTTGGTTCTTTAACACAAAAGATCACCACTTGGACCTCCAAAAAGCAAAACCAAGCTTTTCACAACCCCAAACCACCAAGTTAGAACCAAAGCTCCCTCACACAGCCCCTCAAACTCAGAAATGAAGTCTCTTTCTCACTCACAAGGATCACTCACACCAAGCCCAAGTGTTAAGATGAAGGAACAAGCACCAAAGGTGAATGCTTGCTCAAGAAATGGTGAAGAAGGCAAGGAAGGAGTGTTTTCTGGTCAGCCTCCAAGTTACTCACGTAGCAAATCAATTTTCTAGGGCAATGTGCCCTTAATAAGGGTATTTATAGCCCACTCAAAGATTAACAAGCGGTATTAACTTTAAATTCTACGCTTAGCATTTTAATCTCAAACTCTGGATTCTTAACCTACTCAATTTTACAAGAATTATCATATTTTTCTTATAATTTTCGGAGCATCTTTTCGGTACGCGCTTTTCAAAGCCAGTACCGGTTTCTAGCACCATTTCTCATTATTTGGACTTGAAACTCGTTTTAAAAGTCCTACATATTATTCTAGTAATTATCATGCACTTACTTTAATTTTTCGGTATGCAATTATATCGACTAGCAGAACCGGTATCTGCATTTTTCTTCCGAAAAGCGACTTTCAGCATTCTTACTCACTTACTATAATTATTAAAGCCTCATAATAATTATTAGGGTCAATTATGGAATCCTTTCCTAATTTTGCATAATTAATTAATTAAAATCCTTAATTAACGATGCGGGTTCTTACAGATACCCATTGGAGGAGACGTACGACTTACGAGGAAAGAGAGCTGGAACCAGGGACAATTTCGTCAGCAAATTCGTTCAATTTTTTCTTTCCCCATCAAAAACCCAAAATACCACTGTGAATATGGTTTTCTGGAACAGTGCTTTCAAAGAAATTTTGCACACAAAAGGTGTTGGCTGGGCAAACGATTCTCCTATCTATATTTTGTTAACTCTTCTACCAAACGTAGTCAAGATCAAAATCCATTTCAAGTTGCCTAGACATCTCTCCCAAAATCCCCTACCAAACACCCCCATAGTGTAAAATTTTGGATGTCCTGGAAAGTGGAAATGGGAATTTCTTATTTCCACATTTGGTAGAAGAATAACAAAAAATTTTACTGGGTATAGTTTATTCCCTGATTTCTTTATTACACTACCATTTGTGAATTATAATTACCATTTAGAACATTGTAATTATTTGATCCCACATCTTGGTTTCTTTTTCACAAATTTACCAAACTAAATTACCCTCCGAGCGCTAGCTTATCTCTTTTTGACCCATTTGTTGTTCCTTTGCTTCAGCTTACATGGCAGGTTATGGCCTCTCCTATGGACACAACTAGTAATTATGTAGAGTCTTGCTATTGTGAATATGTGACAGAGACATTTTAGACAAAGAGATGCATCATTGGCTTTGTGCATGGTAACTGGTAAAACTATGGATTTTGTACCTTTCAAAACCCTGAAGCCGGTCCATTTTTTTTTCGATCTTTGTTTTCCAGAAATAACAAAAATAAAGCTATGGATTTTGTACCGTTTAAAACCCTAACTCCAGAAATAACAAAATAATGCAACAACTTTTCCCCTTCGACTGATTAACGAAGAAGGTAGTTCTCTGCGTTTTGTTTTGTTATTTTGTATCTAAATTGTCTTTAATAAAAGTTATTCTTTAGGGGGTACTTGAGTAAAATTTCATCATATTCCCACCAAAATTTTGTTATTAACCGAACATGTGAGTTTCAGAAAAATTAACTAATATTTCTGGTAATATTTTGTCCTACTAAATATCTTTTTCATAACATTCTCAGACAATTTTTATTCCAACCATATTCTAGGTAATCATAATTCCAGGATACAAAAAAAAAATTCCAGTACCAAACACCCCCTATGTGAGGTGGGATTATTTCTTCAGATTTTTTTATCATTTTTGTCTACGTTTCCAAATCTCATAAAAGTAAGATTCCCGAGAATTTTTTTATTGTTTCTTGTACCAAACGTGGGAAAATAACATTCTCAATCCCATTTTCTCAGAATTCTAAAAATTTTTCTTGTACCAAACACCCCCACTGCATCAAAAGAATTTAGAAAAATTAGTTCACATAGCAAATATAATTGTTTCACAAATGGTTTGCTTCAACTTTTGGGAATATCAATCTTGACGAAGGCATAATACATGTTTGATTTAGTTTAATTAATTTTAATAGTAAAATTACTTTTGTTAGAACAATTTCTTGATAAATAAAAAATGAGAATAAAAATATTACTTTATATGTTAATGTTAGTTATTATATATGTACGAAAATATTATTATTTATTTAATGATTGCAGTATCTCACTGATATTGACAAAAATAATTAAAAAAAATAAACTAAAAGTATTTATACAGTACTTAACTCGATATATATACTTGATATTAATACGACAATCATTGATGCCAAGATTTTAATTGATATCTGGAAGTGCAACTAACACTCAAGCGAGATAATTTACTGTTTTTAAAAAATTGTACACAATATCAACAACGAAAAATCTTTTATTCTATGGAAACAAAAATTTAACATAATAAATATAGGAAAATATATCTATCATGTTATGTAAGATAATTTTATCTCATGCATGCATACACAAAAAATGGATAAAATTCTTTTTTTTTTCTCTTTTCATTAATGAGTCTCACTCACTTTTTTTTTTGTCTCATAAGTACAACACAAAAAACATATTCCCTGTAAATATAAACTGTTACTGAAACATTCGATTGGATTAGTTGTTTTTTGTTTTGTTTGAGCTCTGCCCTTTCTTCAACAAAATAAAAAATAAAAAACAGATTATTTCTAATTATGTAACTATGTTCTCTCGGCTTTGTCTGGCGTTGTCATCATGTATGTTAGCACTTGAACAAGGTGAATGTGACAATTTATTCAATAAGATAACCATGCATTTGCATTTGCATTATTATGACGAAAGAAAAACTACTCGTTTCCAGGAAACAATGATTGATAACTTAATTCAGTGCAATTTCTATAAAGAATTTATTATATTATTATCTTAATCCGAAATTTTAAAGTATTAAATTACATGAGTTATTTCACTTATATATTACTTACTTAACCGATGTTAGCCTTAACTATTCATTACTCACTTTTAAATTTTCAACAAATGTTCTTTGAGTATTACCCAATTAATAGTAGTCAGATTTTGACTTTCACAAATCACTATTTGGAAATATTAGTTCGAATCAAATCATTAACTCTGATATCAATTGTTATTTAGGCCATTATTAGTGACCTCCAGCATTTGGGCTCCCTGTATTAATAGTGAAAATATTTCTTCTTCACTGTAGAAGGAGACCTCCCGAAAATGAGTCAATCACTCAGTCAATGTTAGAAATCCCGAAGTTTTAAAGGAACAATCATCATTTTGTCACGTCTGGCAAAAAAATTTACTAGACTGTTACGTCAACAGTAAATTTTGCCAAAATGCCACATGGCATATTTCGCTACACTGTGTAGCGAAATATGTTTGCATATAATTCGCTACACATTGTAGCGAAATATGTCATGTCAGGCTGCACAGTCAGCAAAAATGACACATGTCAAGAGGCAGAATCCAAGCATAATTCGCTACACAGTGTAGCGAATTTCTGCCTGCTTGACACGTGTCATTTTTTTCTGACTGTGCAGCCTGACATGGCATATTTCGCTACACCGTGTAGCGAATTATATGCAAACATATTTCGTTACACAGTGTAGCGAAATATGCCGCGTGATATTTTGGCAAAATTTACTGTTGATGTGCCAGTCTGGGAAATTTTTTTGTCAGACGTGGCAGAATAATCACTCTCCCAATTTCAAAGGAGTGCAAATTAATTTTCAATGTATGACAGGGGTTAGGGGATCAAGATAAGCACTGACACATTTTCATGAAGATATACATGGTCATTGTGTACGCATTACATGAAAATAGTCATTACAATTTACAATGACCCTTATGATTATGATAGCTAGCTGAGTAGCTGTGAGGACAAAATGTGTGGCTCAAAAGTGAGAGAAAATGTTGAGAAACCAGTTGAGATTATGGCTGCATTATAGTCCACTAGTTGGGGAGAGGGGTCAAATTACATCACAAGAGGAGAAATACATTTGATATCATTATGGCAAGTCACTATCTAATTACTCTTCGCTGTCGCATCAGAATGCCCCCAACCTTTCATATCTCCTTTGTTTTAGTAAGACCATATTTATGCATATTTATACTTCATGGATGAAATGATGATAGCTAAATTAGCGTATGGAAGTTGAGTGTGAAGGTACAAGAGTATATATTTGATTCTTTTCAATATTATTTTTGGAAGAGGTTTAAAGTCTTAATCCTTAATTCGTCTCGAACTCCAAATTAGTCCATAGAAAAATTATAAACTTATCGGGTAATAATCTCAATATATATATATATAGAGAAAAAAGTATCTAATATTACTTTAGATAATTTTGTCTAATATTCACCGAAACAACATTATTTTGAGTTAAAAAAATAAAATAAAAATAAAGATTACTATAACCCTGAAATAAATTAAAATTACAAATACACCATAATATATATATAAAGTAATTTTAGAAAAAATGAATATATATATATATATATATATATATATTTATATTTATACTTCATATATTCTCTATGAGTCACCTAACAATACTTTAGAAGAATACATTGCAATTTTTAATAAATGGTTTTAATTGTACATATATTTGGCATAGCATAGAAAACATTATTATTATGACAGTTTCGGCCAACCCATACAAATTCATTAAAGCATAAAAGTTAAGAAAGGTGACCAGGTAAAGCCCATAAGGGCATAAGGCTTTGCTGGGTCCACCACAATCCAAGTGTTGGAGAATTAGCAAATGCTCCCCCTGGGCTCTTGGAAAATGAGATATGTTGTTTTTGGCAACTGAGCTAGGTGAAAATCTAGGCCTCATGATATTCTAAAAAATGCTTAAAAAGAGAGAGATAGAATACTTTGCACTTGAGAGGAAGCATGCGGCGTCCTCATATTTAAGAGGGAGATTCTTAGAAATTTAAATGTGAGTGAAAAATGTCACACATTGAGATTAAAAAATAAAAATAAAATGAGGATCATATAAGTCTAATCCATGAACCTAATGCCTTGAAATTTATGGTTAAGATGTTGTATAAGTTTACAGCTTTGGTTCCTTGCTTAACCCAAGAAAAAATAGTTCAGCTCATGAAAATTAAATCTTTTCAATGTTTTGGGTTTACCTGGCCTAATACACTTGCCCCTTTAATCATATTGCAATGTTGACATTGTATTCCATTCTTCTCTTAACTTAAATATTAAATAAATTGAGCTAAAAATAAAAAAGAAAACATTTTTTTTTGGGATTATGGGGAAGGGGAGGGGGAGGGGGATGGGGACAGGAAATAGCAAAAGGGATGTGGTTAATCTCTGAGAAATTGAACTCGCCTTCAATTTTTACGAGGTAATGTGATAAGTGTCCAAGACACTATATTTTTATATCTAAAAAGAATTCAAATAATTATTAAAATAGTTAAAAATATAGTGTTAAAACAATAAAACAGTAAAACAGAATGAATTGTCAACAAATAGATAAAATTCTAATTATTGATTGTTGTTTCAGGTTGTTTAGACTAGAATAACAAAGTACCAATGTGATAACGACGAGGCAACAGTGCAATCCGCAGAGCAAGAAAAAATCAGAAATTAAATAAAAATTAAATAAAATAATTGTAATGTTCGCTCCACTGCTCGCTCAAGCGAGCAAACTAAAAGAGCTCGCAAGGTTCCTAGCTCGAGCAAGTGATTGGGCGACCAACAAAAATAATGCTCGCTAAGCAGCTCGCTTTAAATACGAAGCGAAGGAAGCCGTGAAAAAAAAATTCTGGAACGCAAAGAAAAAGTCATAGACCGAGACGAGGTGAAGAGAGGAGCGGAAGAGAACACTGGATCGTTGCAGAGGAGAAAGAAGGAAGCACTTCTGCATCATTGATCATCACTTTTAGACAAGTTTTATCATAAACTCAATATCTTTTATTGTTTATTTTAATTCTGCCTTTATAATTATGTCAAACTAAATTACTATTAGTAGTTAGGAAGATACAGAACCAATGGGTTCTTAGTTAATGTTTGTTTATTCTTATAAATTACATTCTTGTTTTTAAATTATGCAATCAATCTGATATGTATGATTAGTTTTATTTATGACTTGATCACTCGTAGATAAACATATGAGTCATATATGATAATAGAGATGTTGGTATGTGATTCTGATTGGTTGATTGCTGAAATTTACATGATCTAGGGATAGACTTGTGACAGGAAATTAAATCTTTACAATGTTTTGGGTTTACCTGGCCTAATACACTTGCCCCTTTAAACATATTGCAATGTTGACATTGTATCCCATTCTTCTCTTAACTTAAATATTAAATAAATTGAGCTAAAAATAAAAAAAGAAAACAATTTTTTTTGGGGATTATGGGGAGGGGGAGGGGGACAGGGACAGGAAATAGCAAAAGGGATGTGGTTAATCTCTGAGAAATTGAACTCGCCTTCAATTTTTATGAGGTAATGCGATATACCACTGAGGTCAAACTTCGTATGCAAATGAACACTTAAAAATGAGATATTCAGCCACCTAAATGTATCAACTTCCAAAGGGAAAGGAGCCTTTCTGTGAATTGAGCCCAAAGTCCTTCATAAACATGATTGATAACTGGGCTTTTTGTTGTCAATATTGTTTGAATTTTACAATTGGGCTTTATGATTGAAAGCGTAATCCATAAAGCTAGAAAACAATCTATAAGGCCTTGGGCACTCCCACCAGTTGAGTTAGCTTGTAGGGTGGTGTATCCCAAGACCTTATAAACTCTATATTAGTTGCACATACAACTAATGTGGAACTATATATCTCATCAAGGGTTTCGATTTTGTCGTTCTACTCAACCTCTATATCCTTTCCATTTGATTGCATCTTGTTAGCAAAATTTTACTATTGTAACCTGCTTTGGGTTGCTTATATGTTATATACCAATTCAATTGAATGGTTGAGATTGACTATGGTCAGAATGATCATAAAGCAATAGTAATTTAATGCTCTATTTTTACACGTTAAATGTAGTTAATTCAACTTTGACACTCCTCACACCTCGTGAGCCTGGACATTTGATCTGTGTCCTTTTTCTATTACTATTTGCAATTGAGATCCACTCACTCACAAAAAAAAAGAAAAAAGTAATAGAGTTAAAATAACCAATCAACTAAAATTACAAATTGGCATTAGGGGGAAAACAATGGAATAAAGACAAATGACAGTAACAATTTTTTGTAGAGCTTAAGAAGTAAGGAGGAAAACAAAAGAAGGGGCACGTTAAGATCATTGTTAATACAAGCATAGGATGTTTCACTGCAAAACCAATACAGGCTTCATTGAATTTTAATATTACAAAATTTGCATTACAAATTAACATTCAACGAATCAGATTCTGTACATTTGAAAGTAAACATCATCAAAGCTGTTTTTCAGCTTTGATACAACTCTATCATACAACATATAATCTTCAAAGGATATTTGTGAATAGATTCAACTATCATATGCTCTTGAATTTCATATGCTATCTTTAGAAAACTTCAAAATAAAAATAAAAATGAGTAAACAATTCACCTTGGTCCTGAGAGTTCCATGGCTTGGACTAACAATAAAGAGTCATCAGTAAGATCAGAATACCTATCTGATGAACAGGACTCATGGGGTTTGCACTTGGTAGTGTCAACTCTTTGAGAAGCTTCCCATCTCTCTGCTAGTCCATCACCTTCAAGCATGCGAACTACTTCAGACATTTTTGGTCTGTGGCTTGGAAGGTATTGAGTACACAAGAGAGCCACTTGAACCATTTCCTCAAGCTCAATCCGGTCATAGTTGCTCTTTAGATCCTTGTCTACAAGCAATTCAAGCTTCTTCTCCTGATGAATTTTCTTTACCTGAATGTCAACAATATAAGGGCTTCTTCCTATTTGATTTGAGATAAGGGGTAAAGAATTTTAATAAACAAAGGGAAAAAAAAAAAAAAAAAAAACAAGCTTACCCAATCAAGTATGGCTCCTTTTTGGTTAGCTGATTTTCCAAATTCTAGGGCCCTCTGACCTGTGATCAATTCAAGAAGGAGAATGCCAAATCCAAAGACATCAGTCTTCTCAGATGATTGTCCTGTGGATAGATATTCTGGGGCAATATGCCCCACAGTACCCCTCACTGCAGTTGTGACATGTGAATCTTGGTGATCCAAAAGCTTTGCCAACCCAAAATCTCCAACCACAGCTTCACAATAGTCATCAAGTAATATGTTGGCAGCTTTCACATCCCTATGGATTATCTTTGGATCACACTGCTCATGAAGGTATAGTAGTCCCCTTGCTGCTCCTAAAGCAATATGCTTCCTTGTGCCCCAATCTAGGACTGGCTTACCTGGCAATCACCAAATTGGTATCAGAATCAGCCACCTACACTAGTTAGTCTACATTTGAGTAAGAAATTTTAATACTGAACTTACCCTTGAGACGGGAAGCAACACTGCCATTAGACATGTATGGATAAACTAAAAGCCTTTCTGATGGTGTTATACAAAATCCATAGAGTCTGAGGAGGTTTCTGTGCACTGCCAGGCTAATCATTTCAACTTCAGTCTGAAATTGAATCTCTCCTCCAATGGCATTTCCATCTTTAAGTCTCTTTACAGCTACAAGAGTGCCATCTGGGAGAACTCCTTTGTAGACATGTCCAAAACCACCTTTTCCAAGTATGTTTTTGCTGCTGAAGTTGTTAGTAGCAATCTGGAGTTCTCTGAATTGGAACCTCTTCAAGTTTCCAAGGTAGACTTCTTCATGATGCCGGTCTGACACATTTGATTTAATAATAGGTCATAAATTGGAGGAGTCAATGTTATGCTTGAATTAAAAATGTTAACCTATGTTGCACATATGCATTCTGGTATGATGATATATATTTAAACTCCATTCAAGGGTTGTCAATTGGAAACTACCTTTAACATCAAAGAATGCTTGTTGATTATGCTTGTGCCTCCACCAAAGAACAAGTCCAAAACCAAGAACTATCAGGCAGAGGCATCCCAGACTCAAGCCAAAGGCGATGGCCATTTTATGAGTCTTTGGTCTGCCTGATTGTAAACCATCTAGGGAAACAAAGATATTGCTGTCAGCATCAAAACAATGAATATGCAGAATATATTATAGTACAGTACATGGGAAGGTGACACAAGGCATAAGTAATCATTTTTTTTTTTTTTTTAATTTTTAAAATGAGCAACTCCAAAAAGATCTTACCTACGGTGTTGTTTAAGTTCATGGACATGGGCATCAGTGTCATCCCATGGCAGTTTGGTTCTTTTCCCGTAGCACAAACAAGGGGGTTTCCAACAATGCTGAAACAATAAAAAAAGGAATGGGAATAATCTATCAGTTAGTACCCAATTTTCAGTTTTCTAGTAAAGCAGAAATGCACATACATCAGAGAGAAAGAGACAGAGAGAGAGAGAGAGAGAATTACCTGAATGATTTGGCCAAAATTCTGGGTACCGGGCCACTAATATTGTTGAAGGACAAATCACTGAATTGTTAATGACAAAACAAGAAAAGATCTTTAGGAATATAAAAAATATAGACAGAATCAAAACATAAGGTACAAAAGAAGAGGTCATGTATATTACAGAAAAGCAAGTTGTGTCATGTTAGCCAGTGACTCTGGGATTTCATCAACAAAGCTGTTATTATTGAGCCTCCTGAAAAAAATTTAATAACTCTTTAGCTTTAGACATCACAGATTGATAATGACAATAGCTTCAGCTCAAGACTTTAAATCTTAGCTCATATATGCTTACAGGTATTGAAGGCTTCTCAGGTGACCCAGAGAGGGAGGAATTTCCCCACTGAAGAAGTTGTTAGAGAGATCAAGAGTTTGAAGCTTAGGAAGTTTGCCTATCTCTGAAGGGATTGGACCAGTTATGTTGTTATTCTGTAGCAGCCTGAAAAGAAGTCCAGAACAGAACACCCATCTTAGTAAATAAGAAGGATCCATCTTAAGAGAAGTAAATTGTACAGTGCTTTCTAATTACTTACACAATCTGAAGGTTGGTTAAGTTGCCTATGCTTGGAGATAGAGTACCAGATAAACTTTGACTGGGAGTGCCCCTATACCAAACAAGACCAGTTTCATCTAACTGTTGAAGCAATTTGCAGTACAAGCTGGTACTGATGCTGAGTGTTCAAACAATTTTTTTATTTTTTTTAACTTCAAATAAAAGATTGAAGAAATACTTACAGGCCAATGACCAGGTTTTCAGAAGAACAAGTGACCATAGTCCAGCTACATGGATCAACGGCATCACCATCCCAATTATCAAGAACACCATGTGGATCCTCTAGAGAATCTTTTATGCCCATTAAAGCTTGCACTGCATTAAGAGAGAGAGAGAGAGAGAGAGACCCAGTTCAAAACTCAGGATATTGGACTGATATGAAGCTATAGGTAAGTGGAAAGTAAGTGCAAAATTTCAAGTTCACCTTCAAAGTTCACTCCTTTAGGAGAAAGCAAAGCGTTTGCAGAGCTCCAAAACGAGAAAAATGCAAAACAGAGAATAGCTACTCCTCTTGGAGTCCCCATTCAATTGGAATTTTCAAGAACCAGATACCAATACAAGAGACTCCTAACCGTAACCGATAAAGATGGTATTTGAAACGTTTAACAGTTCTCAAATGGATGTTCTTTCTTCACTTTGATGTTCAAAATAAGAAAAGAAACTCACTTCCTGCTTTCCATGCCAGAATCTAATTCACCGAAAAATCTTGTGTCAGACCATGGGAAAAAAAAAAGACATGTTTTTTTGGCACTTTAAAGGGAACTAGCATGCCTGTCACTGAGTCAGGAAGCTGTAAACAAAAAATATTATATAATGGCCTTAATCTTTGAACAATGAATGAAACCATTGAAGGTAAAATTTCAATGGCATATATGGCAAGGAGAGAATGGGAAATTCACTTGTGTTAATCATGCACATGCACAGCAAGCAAAAAAAAAGTTTTCATCAATTATATATGCATTAGCACAGTAGTAGATAAAGCAAAAAACAAAAAAAACAAAAAAAAAGGTATTGGAGCATGGGAGATATCATTAGATTTTATTAGTGAACATTATGCAGATACATATAGAGTAAAAAAATGATACCACAGTGCTTTTTTTTTTTTTTTTTTCCTTTTTTGGTGAAAGGAACTAACATCCTACATATTTTATTCAATATTAGTGAGAGTATCTGATTGCTAAAGAGATGGGCATTTTCTATCTATTTTATTGAATTACCCAAAACATGCCATAAGTTGATCCATGAGTTGAAGTATGAAATGGATTATGCTTGCTTGGGGCTGAGGAGAATCCAAAATTCCCTAAGTTTGGCCATTCAGTAAAGTCCTAAAGCCAATTTTTTAATTTATATTAAGGCATAGAGAATGTGAGAATCTCGAGGAGAAGGGGTGTTATGGTTCTGGGGGCTCGAGATTGATGATGGATTTGGTCACCCACTTTAGATGAACCATGTAAATAAATAAATAAAATAAAATAAATAATATAACATATTTGGTCTCTTTTGTGCTGTAAATGTTGGGTGATGGCATGGTTGTGCTTTTTAGATTCCATAAAGCACTATCAGCTAACGATCACACTTGGGTCTCTTTGGTCTATTCTCACAGCAGACAGTCATTCCCCTAAAATTGTTCAAAAAGAGTATAACTTTGAAAAGCAAAAGCTGCCACTGCCATTACCCTCTCTCTCTCTCTCTCTCTCTTTCCGTGACCCACACATATTTTTTCTGCAAATTATATTTGTTTCTTTTTTGTGTGCCTAGCTACATTACTATGATAGCGTGAGCAATTAATTGTTACACACCACTCTTCCCCATTATTCTACCTCAACAATGGCGCGTGCTCCGTTATACTAAGTGCTTTGCTTTGATTCTTGCAGTTGATACCAAGAAAAACCACCTTTCACATGTAGGAAGGAGAGATATCAATTATCAAAGATTGCGCTGGGCTAAAGGCTTGTGTTAACGTTAACTTTAGATCTTTAAGAAGTTATGTTTACTAGTATACGAATCCTTTGCACTTTTTACTAGGAAAGACCATGCATTTGAATGTAAGTATTTAAGTTTTGCAAATAGTTCAAAACTAAGCACTTTTTAAGTGTGTCTGCATTTTCATAACATTTAGGACATATTTGATGTATAGTATTGGATAAAACCTAATAGTATAAGACCTAATTGTATAAGATCCGATTAAATTTTAATGTTATCTAGCGTTTGATATGGTATGTATAAGATAATATTTTCAAAATTAGTATATTTAAAAAAAGGGTTTACATTTCTGCATTTGTTGTATGTGCAATAATCAAATACTTGTTATATATATATATATGTATATATATATATATATATATATATATTTACTTGAAAGCATTAAATGTAGGAAATCATAACCATACAAAAGATGAAAGTATTAAATGTGAGGAATCATAACCATACACCTGTCGTTGTTGTACGTAAATCAGACGCAAAAATAATTTTACCTTAAAAAAATATTTTAATATATTAATATTGAGATGATATATTAGTTCTTGAGAATTGTACTTGTAAGCAATATTAATACATCAACCCCTTAACAGACCTAATCTCACCATCTTAGGCCTGATTAAGTTATACATCATTTTGATGTATTAAGGGGTTATGCTGTATAAACTTATACTATACGATGGTCAGTTGGTCACACCAAACAACTAAAAATGTCACAACGTATAATATAAGCTTATACTATTAAGCCTTATACATCACATCAAACATGCTCTTATTATAATATATACGGAGAATACTAGAATATCTCATGTCATAGACACAAAACATGTGAGACTCACTCATTTATTTATTTATTTTAAAAAACTGGGTCTCACATATTTTGTGTCTATAACATGAAATACTAGTCTCCTACAATATAAGACTAGTATTTTCCGATATATAGAGGGTAATACCTTTCTTATATTACATAAGAAAAATATTACCTCATGTCCAAACAATAAAAAAGAGAGTTGAAAGTGAGGAAAAAAATTATTGTGGAATCCATTTGAAAAATATAAGTGTAAGAGATAATAGTTTTTTTATATAATATAAAAAAATATTACCCAAATATAATGAGATTATGACTCTCTCATACTTTTATTTACATATAAAAGGTAATTTTATCTTTGAGAAAAACATATCTATTCTATATAATTCACAAACAATTGAAGTACATAGAACATAAATTCGTTATAGATATGTAATAGTTGATTTGACATTTATATACATATGAGACCAATATCGATCTCATAATTAACTTTTTTTTTTTCACAGGGTTATATAGTGTATAACCATTTAAACTATTTTAACATGGAAAATACTAGTCTCATGTTACATGTGATAAATTTTCTCTACACACACTTCGATAATTGTGCCATTTTTTTTTCCAGATGGTGAGATCCACAAATTTATCTTTATGACATGAGATAACTTATCTCTTTTAACATGAAATTAATAAAACCCTTTTAACATTCCACTATCAATGTGACATATTTGCGCATCGCAAGTCCCATACCAGACCCGTTACGGACTGGATGATGATAGTATATAAAACCATATTAAGAACTTACTAAGCAGGAAATTCGGATGGAAGACACGTCATCAAGATTTGGTAAAGACTAGATGATAATATATAAGCATTGAAAATCTACCAATAAGATGAATTTAATGGAGGACACGCCATCGATCCAGATATGACAAAGACTAGATAATAATATATGAGCATTATAAACTTACAAATAAGAAAAAGAGTAAATATTTTTTTTTTTGGTCCTCAACAAATTTTATGATACCTGTTTTATTCCTAGCAAATAAAAAGGTCCATTGTGGTCTCTAAAAAATTTAAAATGAACCCATTTTAGTCCTTTTGAGGACGAACATGAGTTTTTTTTTTAAATTTGTGAAGGATCACGATTTCAACTAAATGGATCAATTTTGAATTTCTTAGGGACCACGAGTCCACGGTGGGCCTTTTTATTTATTAGGGACTAAAGCGAACATCGTAAATTTTACTGAGGACATTTACTCTAAGATAAAAAGATAGGTGACACGTCGTCTATGGAGTAATGATGTGTTAGGCGCTTAGTATAAATATTATGATACGACAAAAAAGTTACATGTTAAAGATTCAGTATATTATTGTTAAAAAATTTAAAATATATATTTAATTTTACTTATTTCACTCACCTTTTATGGTTAGTAAAATATAAAATAAATTAATAAAGAAATTAATATATATCTACTCTTGTAACTCTAAGCATATGGGATGTGACACAGTGGCAATCCGAGTTGCTTCGTGCATTAATGGAGTCTACCTAGTAGAGTAGTCGACAAATCTTTCTCCCAAGAGAAAAAAGATGTGATAGCTTTGTGCATATTGGAGTTTATAAACGGTAGATATTCCTTGATAAATCTGTTATAGAGCTCAATAAGTGTGACGACAAGAAGTTATAACATATATAGTTATATTATTGATCGAGGAAACCTAAGCAACCACGAGCGTACAGTCTCTCAAATTTCAAACCTTAGCTCCGTTACACTCATTTTTCACCATATCATAAAACTATGGGTTTGCATTTATTATTTAACATGACACAACAAACTTTTTTACACATAACCTTTTGTGAGGTCTATACTTTTTGAAGAAAAAAGAAAAAAAGAAAATTACGGCACACAAAACGAATCTCTATAATATTACACAATCACTTTTCCTACAACATAATTCTTATAAAACCCTAAAACTATACACGGTATGAAAACAAGCAGAATTAGGAATATAAAATACGCTCTAAATCGAATGAACTCTGCCTCCATGCACACTCCAAGAGGCATACTCAACATGCTCTCGTAAATTTCACCAACTTGCCCTTGACGTCAAGCTTTACATATTCTGGCAAGTGTAAGCATCGTATGAATTTGTCCATGTCGTGTTTGCTAAGCATATTTTAGCTAAGGTTATCTTTCGCATTTGAAATAAACCATACATAACTATAATATTTTTAAAATAATAATATATCTGCAGTTTATTCCATATCAGATTGTATGCCATATAACCTCTTGGATTTCCTTATCAATTATAGGAAAGCAGATCATACAAGAATGGCTTGACAAAGTAAATAATTTTTTTTTATAATGTTAGTCTTAAATGTGTAATTATTTTAACGATTATGCATGTATTTCGAATTGATATCACAAACAATCAGCCAATAATTTCATTTTGTCAATTTGAAATTCATACATGCAGGAATTATAAAAAAAGAAGTTAAATTCATATTCCAAACAAAGAGAGTTTATGTTCAGGTATTACTTTCCGTCGTGGAATCAAAATTCTTGGAGGGTGCATTTTTTTTTTTTGAGTGTACTCAAGGGTATCCCTACCCCCTTTGGGGGTGAGACTAATCCCAACCGTGCATTGTCGGTCTCTTGCGGGGGTAGCACTACCCAATCCGTTTTTTTCCATACCCAGGGCTTGAACTCGAGACCACTGGTTAAGGGAACTCAGACACCTTCCATCTGAGCCAACGGGTTTGGGAGTAGTCAATTACTAACTGTCATGCTTGATAAAAATTTAAATAATTGACCGGATATTAAGAAATAATTAAGAAATAGAATTAAAGGCAGATAAGGCCTAAATGTGCATCGTGGGTAGTGAGAGCACTGGGGTCAATAGGATGAGTAGGGAAGCAAACTGGTGGCCAGTTATACAAAGCAATAGAGGAAAATAAATTGACCCAACGAAGAAAAGAACATAGCACTTAAATATTACAAAGTGACAAAAATATCCACAAATTAAGGACCAATTCGAAGGGATAACAGCTATGATGATATTGTCCCTTCCTTACATCATCTCCACCACAAGGTAAAG
This sequence comes from Gastrolobium bilobum, assembly GCF_033153095.1. Taxonomy (NCBI): domain Eukaryota; kingdom Viridiplantae; phylum Streptophyta; class Magnoliopsida; order Fabales; family Fabaceae; genus Gastrolobium; species Gastrolobium bilobum. The sequence goes on from NW_026899394.1 coordinate 781,690, forward strand.
GGCCCTCTCATTTTAGGACCATATCTAACATTTTATCAAGTTTAAGCTAACTCTCCATTTGTCTACATTTTCTCTTTCTGTCTTTTCTACTCTTTTGTCTTTGGCTACAGAGATCACACTATGGTGACAATGCAGTCACGGACACCAAATTAACATGACAAGCAATGAAAATATGCCACATGTGCAAGGTGCTTGGACTTAACACATGACTTGTTGTGATTGGAAAGCTTCTTGAAATTAAATTGAACACGGCCATTAATTACCTCGTTGGAAGTCGACAGGGGGATCAAATGTTTAGAAAATGTTTGAGTTTATTAGGTAAAGATATATTTATCTTAAATTTTATAAAGTATACCAAAATCATAATTTATTAAATAACTTAAAAATGTCTTTTTCCTTAAAATTAAGAAATTTCCTGGAGAATGTCGAATACCAAAACCAATTTTCACATAGAAGGGCATGCATTGAGCAAGATGTGGTTCAATTTGTATGAAAATTAGGCTATAATTGAACCATCCCATTATCATGGTACCCTTGAATAGCTAAGATCATGATGAGAATTTGTACAATGCAGCTTTTGCTACTAGCTAGCCAAGTACCTATCAAATTTAGGCATGTTGGTTTGTACTTTGTAGTGTTAAAACTCTTAAAAGGTACGAAGATGAGAAAATATTTACTAAAAATTCTTAGAGGAAGATATTCTTATAATAAAATAACTCATTCTTATCTAATTATTATTGGATTAATATTTTTTATCTCTTCAAAAAAATTTCAGCATTCTCTGTCTCTCATCAAATGATAATTAAATAGGTAATGAATTTTTGAGTAAACATCTTTTTCGGTTCTCAGCAAATTTTACGATACCTGTTTTAGTCCCTAGCAAATAAAAAGGCTATTCGTAGTTCCTAAAAAATTCAAAGTGGACTCTCATTTTGAATTTCTTAGGGACCATGAATAGCCTTTTTTATTTGTTAGGGACTAAAGTGAGCATTATGAAATTTGCTGAGGACCAAAAATGATATTTACTCTAAATTTTTTTGATAATAAGAATATCCCCTCAAATTCTTAAGTGATAAAAGTATTTAACATAATAATCACTTCTTTTTTATAACATGCCAATTGTTTAAAAAAACGATTATTTTACTAGTGTACAAGAACAGCTTACTATTCACTAGGTATGATCATAGGACAACAACCATTTGATACCTCTTATATATATATATATATATATATATATATATATATATATATATATATATATATAAGTTTACATTTCTGCAATTGTTGTACGTGTAGCAGTCAAATACTTGCCATATATATACATGAAAGCATTAAATGTGGGGAATCATAATCATACACATGTCATTGTTGTACGTAAAGTGGCTACAGAAATAATTTTACCTATATATATATATATATATATATATATATATATATATATATATCAGGTTTACATTTCTACAGCTGCTGACATATATACAACAGTCAAATACTGGTTATATATATATATATATACATAAAAACATTAAATATGAAAAATCATAATCATACACCTGTTATTTTTGTACGTAAAGTGATGTAGAAATGATTTTATATATATATGGAGAGGGTTATATTTATAAATTTTTTGTTTATAAACTTTTACAAATTACACTATATACTTCCAGAAGTACACTAGGTTACACTATGTACTTCTGGGAGTACATAGTGTAATTTGCAAAAATTTGTAAATAGATAATTTATATATGGGTCAGGATCATTTTACACCAGTATAAGTTACACTCTCAATTTCGTCCGTTGATCCCACTTATATCTAAGGGCTCAAATTTTTTAGTAATGTGAGCCATTGGATACAAGTGAATCAATGGTCAAGATTGAGGGTAAGACTTCTAACTCTTACACCGGTATAAGAATATCCTACCTCTTTATATATATATATATACTTCCAGAAGTACACTAGGTTACACTATGTACTTCTGGGAGTACATAGTGTAATTTGCAAAAATTTGTAAATAGATAATTTATATATGGGTCAGGATCATTTTACACCAGTATAAGTTACACTCTCAATTTCGTCCGTTGATCCCACTTATATCTAAGGGCTCAAATTTTTTAGTAATGTGAGCCATTGGATACAAGTGAATCAATGGTCAAGATTGAGGGTAAGACTTCTAACTCTTACACCGGTATAAGAATATCCTACCTCTTTATATATATATATATATATAATTGCAAAACGGCCGTGTTTGATAGTTAATTTGTACAGATTACAATACACTCTTGTCCGTGATGTATTGTTTTCATATCCTGTGCCATATTCTTACTTCTTAAGTTTTTAGACAAGACAAAATATGGGTTATTTAAAAAAATTATGCAAAAATATTGAGAGAGAGAGAGAGAGAGAATCTTAATAAATATATTTATAAATGACCTACATCGTTGGCAGTGTTATTTTTAATCTATCTGATTTGCATGCAAGTATGAAGAAAATTTGGTTGAATAAGCAACAAGTTACAATATTGTTTTAAATATATTTAAATTGGAATTTAGATTTAATTTGATCAACATTTGGTGTACAACTTTTTTAAGCTATTATATCACTATGCACAATATATGACCAAAAGTGTTATGACTTCTCAAGACACTAATGCATAATTTGATGACTATATAAATAAGTTTTATACTAATAATTGATCAAATTTAAATCCATTAAGATTTTTATTCCTATTTTTTCACTTTGCATGTGTTCCATTTAGTCCTTATTTGTTAATTTGTTCACCTTAATCTGCCAATTTATTAATTATACTTCATCTTGTCCTTATGACGAACTTCCGCCCGAACTATTTTAATTTTTTTAGTATAAAAACAACCACGTACATTTATAATATTTGACACGTAATTAATTAGTAAAATAATTTGTACAAAGAATCACTCAAATCCACATTTTTAAAGAGACGTATATATAAGTAACGACTAGATCACGAAATTCAGAATAAAAATATCTGACATGATTATTGTCCAAGGCACAATTAAAGCTTTGTATATGTGCTTCAAAATGAAATAAACATAAGGAAGGGGGGGGGGGGGGGGGGGGGGGGGGGTTAACTTTTTATGCATGTAAATATTATGTAAGCCTTCGTATATTATTTACCAAAATTTCATGCTTATTTGTTTCCACTCGACACTCTTGAGCACACTTATAAAACAGAATCATTTAATTGTCAAGATTAATTTTTCAGTTTCGATTATTTTGCATCACATAAAGTTCGATGAAGCAAAAAGAGTGCCATATTTGCACCAAGTAAATGGAAGAGAGCTAGCCACAAACAAGGCACACTTGCTTCCTTTAGAAAAACTTCAAGTACTAAACCACGTGATACTAATTTGACAGTGTTCTTCAGATAGAAGACAATACATAACACCCAAGCTCAAGTTCAGATATACTGGACCCCAATCTGTTTAGACCGTATTTAGAAAACCACCCTTAAGTAGGGGGTGTGCATGGGTCAGGTCGGGTCTGGTTTTTGTGCCGACTCGATCTAACTTGATTTTTATAGGTCAGGTATTTTGACCCACCTCATTTTAATTTGATCCAAGTCAGGTCTGACTTGGTTTGGATTTTTTTTTTTAACTAGTTCAGAACTGAGTCGAATCTGACCTGACTCGGTTTCTGAAATGGGTCTGACTTGTTTTCTGAAGTGGATCAAATCCGACCTGACCCGTTTTTGACTTGGTTTCAAACATGTTTTTAATTTAATATTTTTTATAGTTATTGATTTATTTTTTAAACTCATGTAATTTAATTATTTATTTGTTTTAAAATATATAAATTTTATAATAAATTTGATATTTGTTGAATAAATAAAGGAATGTCATTTTAAGCCCATGCATATGTCAAGCAAAATTAGTGAAAATTAATGAAAAGTAAAGGATGAGAGAACACTCTTCCTATCTTAAGATGACAAATCACTAATTTTAACAATACTGAAAAAGATCATATTTTCGATGAAATTTTTACGTTGCAAACGACGAAAATTTAATCACAAAATAATTTTTTCGTTAGAATATGTTTTTTGAAAAACGACGAAATTTTTTCTCTAATGAAAATTTTTACAAAAATAAATTTTCTATCGAAATTTTTGACGAAATTTAGTTTCCGTCAAAAGTTTTGATGAAAATGATTTCCTCCATCAAATGTTTTAAATGAAAAAAGAATTCCGTCAAAAATTTTGACGAAATATTTTTCGTTCAAAATTTCAATGGGAATGTGTTCTGACAAAAATTTCGGCGAAAATTGTTTTGAGGGAAATGTTTCATTCGAAACTTTTGACGAAATTTAGATTCTCTAAAGAATTTTGACAGAATATTTTTTCCGTCAAAATATTTTATCGAAATATTTTGTCAAAAAATTTTACGAAATTTTTTGACAGAAATGTGTTCCGTTGAAAATTTTGATGGAAATAATTTTTATCAAAAAAATTGACGAAAATATTTAGTCGGAAATTTTCGATGGAAATGTGTTTCGCTATGGAATTTTGACGAAAATGTTTAGTTTAACGAAAATGTCTTTGTCAAAAAATTTTGTCGAAATTTGAATTCTGTAAAGAATTTTGATGAATTTTTTTTCTGTCAAAAAATTTCGATGGAAATGTGTTTCATTAATTTTTTTTTGATGGATATGTTTTTTTATGAAATATTTTGACGAAATTTAGATTCCGTAATAAAATTTGACAAAAACATTTTTTCGTCAAATTGTTTTACTTAAATGTTTTTAGTCACAAATTTTGATGAAAATATTTTTCGTTAAAAATTTTTGATGAAAATATTTTTCATAAAAAATTTCGACGTAATTGTTTTACGTTAAAACTTTTCTTTTAACGTAATTGTGCTTTTTTTTTCACATAATGGGTGTGGATCAAGTTTTGGGTTAATGAGTCATTATTAAAACAAGTCAGGTCTAAAACTGACCCAAATAAAAGTGGGTCAGTATTTAAACCAGTTAAAAAAAAATAGGTATTCATGAATCAGGTCAAGGTCAGATCAACGACAGGGCAAGTGAACCAATTTTTTTGCACACCCTTACCCTTAAGAATCAAAGGTAATTTTATTTTTTTAATTTTTAAACCACAAGTATTCTCCATATTTTATTTGAACTGAGAACATCCATATCATGATGATAGGGTTAGGTTAGTTTTTTCAAAAAAAATTAATTAAGCGGAATCAAATATGTATCACTTGAGTCAACACCTTAACTGAGTCTTTCCTACTCTCATTGGAGGTACTTGCATCAGAACACATCCAGCACTAATTGCTCTTTTTCTTTCTTCTAATGGTTTCCAACCTTCTCTTTTCTACAATCTTCGATCGGTTCCGTCTATTTAGTTATTCATTTAGTTGAAAGTATTTTCTCATGAAAATGGGCCACTTGCTCATGAACTACTAATGATGTTGCCAATGTGGATCTAATGGCATGAGCACAATGTTTTTTTTTTTTTTTTTTTTCAAATCAACTTTAGTTCATCAATTTTAAAAGCTTACGCTAGAGTCTCTTCAATATTAAAAAACAATGCAAGAGACTAATGTATTAGGAGACTGGTCATCTAAAACCATATTGACAGGGGATTTGTCCATTCTGTGTAAACTATATACTACATTGATGAACTTTTGGGAAACAAAATGATTACAAGCATGATTGACAAATTTTCAATTGTTCGTTTATAAATAAGTTATCAATTAATAATTCCAGTATTTCTAAGTCTTCATGGGGATAAAGTGTGTTAATGAGGGGTGTAAAATATGCAGTTTTAAACTTAGCATGATAAAATTGAATTATAAAATGTATATTAGAAATATAACATAAAAAAATAAAATGAAACTTTTTTAGAGATAAATTAATAAAGCAGAAAAGCTTTTTTCAGCACATGGACATTATTTCCTTGGCCACCATTATTGAGCTTCGGCTCCTTTAGGATTGAAACAAAACTTTTTGACAAGGTGCTATAATGCTATCTATGTCTCTAATCAAGGACCTTTGAGAGCCTGTAAATAAATTACTTCTTTTCCTCTTATATTTTTTCTTGTACCTAATTTATCTTGCTTTTCTTTATTGGCATTGCAAGTGGCTACATTATTTGTTACACTAATGCTCGGGTCAAAAGTCAATCATATTTCTCATTATCCTGAAGATCATTAGGGTTTTCTGGAGACATCCGCAGTAGCACCACCAAAGCCACCAGCTCGACGGAGGAGGCAAAGGAACACCAGTCCGTAGTGTAGAGCCGACACAGACAGTGGAGAGTAGACTGAGTGCAATTGAGACAGGCTGCTGATGAGGATGAGGAGTCAGATGACTGATCACCTTAGTCTCATTTTTATTTTCTATTTTTTGCATTGTCTTTCAGTTCTTATCTATTTTTATTTTAAGTTGGTACTTTTTATTTTCATGTTTGGTAGGGTATTGAGATAACCTTGCTACACTGTATTTTGGTTTCGCTCTTATGACTGACCCTGCATGTTTAGTTTATCTTGTTTCAGTGACGACTAGTTATGGTGGTTTTTGCGACGATTTTTCTTTTTAGATTTAAATCAATTGCTGGGGACAACAACATTTAAATCTGAGAGTGGATAACACGCGATTCATAAGGAATTATTCGACTAAGTCGGAAGGATTTCATGATCACACATAATATCCGGCTAGGACAGAGAAATATCTCAATCCTTTTTCTTTTTATTTAGCATAATTTCTTTGGATTTGAGTTTTTAGTTATTGTTAGAGTTTAGTGCCCCAAATCCATTATTTTGTGAAAAAATTAATAGATTTTTAAATTTTTACAATTAAAATTTTCTTACTTAGCGTAAATAGATGTGTGATTGGCAAGGAATGTGATTAGTTACTTGATCTAGAATATGATGATGCACTTACATAAAGTTTGTATGATGAGCATCAATATTAAGTAATTTGCATGATTTATCTATTTTTTTTTAAAAAATAATGAGATTGCTTTTAGATGGAGAATAAGAATTTAACTATGCACATTTAGCCGTGAGGTTTTGAGCCTATACAATTTTTTTTTTATTCGGTGTGCACTTTATTGCATGAGAAGGACCACTACCAATGGGCTAAGCTAGTGGATCCAACACCACATCTCAACTGAATGCCTTAAGGTTTGGGGTTGTGACATGGTGTTGGATCCACTTGATATGATTGATCTAACTTAGCTCATTGGTGGTGTTAGGGGTGTTAACGGGCCGAGCTGAGCTTTGCACTTAAAAGGCTAAGCCTGTGTTTAAATGTGTCAGACTGACCAAGCCTGTTACCTGTTATAAATATAATTATTGGCTTGTGGCCTGAGTTATTTACAAAAAATGAAAGTCTGGTTTAGCCTGTTAGTCTGTTTTAAAAAATTAAGACAATAAAAATTTATCCAAACAGAATATATAATCAACGACATTAGTAATTCCATAAATATTCATAAATTAAGGTATATTCAAATAGCATAGTATAGAACAAAATCATTCAAAAATTCTGTTTAATCAATAAAATGGGATGAAATGGATTGAGGAGAAAGAGTGGGCTATTACAAGTAATATAAAAAATATAAAATAATAATAATAATAATATACTAGACTAGCCAGAGAGGCTCTAGGACCGAGCTTTTGAATTGGAGCCTGAGACCTTTTTATTAAATGAGTTTTTATACAAGTTCAAGCTTGGTGCCAATAATCAATTTTAGACATATAAGCTCAGACTTTCAAGAGCCGAGCCAAAGGCCCCTGGCTCGTTTGGTGATCTCCTACCATGGGCTCCCCTTTGAACCCATCTGACAATAAGGAACTAGTTATTGAAATCTAATCCTCGTGGGAATAATTTTGTACTCGCGTATACTTTATTATTTTTACTATCGGTGCACATGCGGAAGTCGCAATAGTTATTGATAACATCAGAACTCATCTTAAATAAGTTATAAAAACACAAACAATCATATATTCATTTTTGTCTTCCTTTTTCTTCTGCAGGATTTAACCCTCAAAACTATTCTTTTCTTGATAACATATAGCTAATTGCAATTTAGTTATTTTGATATATAATATGGTTCTGAATCAAGATGGACAACAAATTTTGGAAGTAACTAAATAGGAATTTTCCATTAATTTTCATCTTCTTGTGGTTATGATAGATTGTTGTAACACCTTGAAATTGATATAATGTGTGAAAACACCAGCAAGTGGCATATTGGCCATGTTCTGCCCTGAACGTGACATCACTTACTAATCACTACGAGTCTAGGACCATCAAATCCTTGTTATAGTTGATTGTAGCACCAACTCATAGTTAATTGATTAAATACATAGAGAACAAACAAGAGAACCAAGAGCAGAAAATTTTCCATTATTTTGTGGTTCAAATGCAGGGCAAATGTGACAAATGCGGTCCTTGACAGGAAGATAAAAGTGATCCATATGTCCATAAGATGAAAGACAGTGGTTGAGCTAACATGGCTTAGAGAAAGGTTGATTTGAGGGAACAACTTGTCCTATTTTCTACTTTTGCTTTTTCCCCCATCTTCAAAGAGTCCCATTTTCTTCTTACTTTGTGAGAATGATGTTTTAACATCTTGAAAAGATTCCAAACACTGATCAACTCCCTTTATACCTGTGCACTTCCCACACAATAATTCAGTCTTTGGTCCTTGCATTCATCTTTTACTTCCTACCACTGTGAAACAATCATTTTCTCTCCCTTATCCAAATCCACCTTTTTCTTTCTTTCTTCCTTTGTAAATTAAAGAATATAAAAGATTGCCGTCCAAGTACTCATGAGCATAAAACATTTTAAGGCCTGCTTGCAGACAATTTAAATGAGAATAAAGTGAAAATTTAAAAGTAATGAAGTGGGTTGTAACAATTTTCTCAAGCATAACAACTAGGACATTTGGAGCCTGCCCTTTTTTTTTTGATAAAGAGCATGCTATTATCACTTGGTAAAACTGTCAAAAGACACATATCCATTGTTCATAGTAAAGCACTTTTACAAGAAGCCGTTACATATGTGCATTTAAACTGCTTTCCACCCACAAAGCAAACTTAAAACCTTTGGTTTCAAGCAACAAGATTTGAATAGACATATGATTGAAACTGTGATTTAAATTCCATTCACAGCAGCACTATACAAATATTGTAGCGGTTATCAAATCTTAAATATAACAGCATGGGTTACATAATCTATAGAAGGTTTAGAGAGTGAACCATATCTAAAAAGGATCAATGAAAACTGATTAGTTCACCTTAAGCTGAAATTAAACCTAACTGATATTAATATCATTAGCTGAGTTAGTTAAATTTATCATGTACACATTATTTCTTCACAGGTTTGGTCCCATCTTCTTTTACAAATGATATGCAATAGATTCGGGGGAAGTAATAGTTACTAATCAGCACGTGATGATGGCATTTTTGTCACATTATCTGTAAGAGTATAACTTGTCTTTTGTTTCTTATCTTTGGTTCTGCTAGCTGTCACAAGGGACTGAAGGTGAAACTGCAGAAACTCCAAGAAGCATTTCCACTACGAAAATTCGTGAAAGGAGAAGCAAATAATGTTGAGGAATGACAAGATTAAAAAAAAAAATAGTATGACAGCATTCAGCTTCTTTGTTCACACTCATCATGTTTTGTTCATTGAAAAGTCTCATTCAACCCGTTTGGCTATCAGAATGGAAATGCTGTCACGGCTTGAAAATGATGTTATACTGAGCTAAATCATTTTGAGGAATGAGGTATTTTCGAGCAAATGAAGAGTTTGTTACTTCTTGATCTATCATTTTCTATATGCAGCTCAAAACACAATAAACCAGCTAAATGTACTTTCATATAACTTCTGAATATTACACTTGAAATTTACACTTGCAAATTATAAGTGTTAGGAATTTATATAATAATTGTGGGCTTCAATCAATTGTAGTTTTTCTTGTTTTAATAAAAACGGGCTAAGTCATGATTCATATGGGGTACAATATAAAGTCCATTTAATTAAGTGATCCTTTTGTTTGGGCTTGGATATATATAAACTGATTAGTATGGGTAACAATGTAGGCTTAACCCATAGGCCCATGATGGGAAGGGACTAGGGTTAATACGTTTGGCTAGGTTCCCTCTGCATTCACAACGTGTTAGAAAACTGTCGCTCCACAACTTGCCCTATCGACGGTTGTGATCAGGGAGTGGTGTGAATTGCAGATGAAGATCCTGGTCTTTCCATTGCATGATCATCAGAGGAAACAAGAAGCCTTCAAGATCTTCAACAAGTAAGCCTAAATCTTTGGTGTTCTAATTTCATATAATCCTATTTTGAAATTTCTTACATTTGGTATCAGAGCCTAGATTATATGATTTAGGACCTAATCATCTATTATTGGACGTGATTGCATATTTTGGGATTTTGTTACCCTTCTTGAATATTTAACTTTTACATTAATTTTTATTTTTATTTTGAAGAAATTAAATTCAATAATTTTGGGGGATTTTTCAATTTTTAAATCCCTAATTTTTTGTACATTGTAAAAATATTATTTGGATATTTGTTGTCATGGTTGTGAGGTATTTGGATCGGAACAGTGATATTGGTTTCAGAGAAGTTGGAAACTTATTTTCATGGTATTGTGGTATTTGGTAATTTAGATAATGATGTTAAAAATAAAAATAAAAATTATTTAACAATATCAAAGCGCAATTGATTTTTAAATGGATCTTCCAAATCCTTATTTGTGCACGATTTTCAATGTGTGACCTGCATTACAAAAAATGTTGACGAGATCCAATGTAACCACGATAAAAATCGAGACCTTCAGAGCTTTTAAATTCAAGAAGAATTTTGGATGAGATATGTGGAAGAAAAATAAATAAAAAAATATTTTGATAAAATAAGTTTGCAATTTTTTTATTTTTATTTTTTGGAATATATTTCGACGAAAAATATTATCTCTTTGTTGATGGTGGTGTTATATATGGTTGATATGATTTTACACAATATTCAAAATTGCTTATGCCACCACAATCGATTTGCAAAAAATAATATGCTCCATAACTTCAACATTTCTTATGTTTTGTTTGGGATGTAACTGTTGATGTAACATGCTTCATGTTTGATGGAGAAGAAGACTTATTTGAATCCCTTGAGTGTAGTTTATTTGCATATTATGATGCACGAGGCATTTGTGACCCTAATATTGACATAATCTTTACTAAATATTATTTATGTGGTGTTATATATAATTAAATGTGATTTTATGGTATATTTAAAAAAATTTATAATATTATATTTGTAGGCACCTTATATAATATTACGATGAATTATTTACAATTGCTTCCTTTTAATTATTATGGTTCATTTTTATTTTCAATTCGTGTGCAAAAATTAAAATTGAATGAGAAAGTATTTATCAGATACCCTTTTATTTGAATTGGGAGCCTTATTAGATAAGTAGATGTTTATATCAAAGGTCATTCGTTAACAGTTAGTTACAAATTTGATGAATAATGCGTATGTTATTTGTGTGTTTATATTTAGACAGTTTTTTATTTATCAATATTTGATTTGAGATTTGGATGGATAGATGTATGTTGAACATTACATTATATTTCATTATTTTTTCTAAATATATATTTTGAAGAAGAATATGATGAACAAAATTAATTTGTTATATTTTGCATCAAATGTTGATGTGAGTTATTATGATATAGTGTTGATTGCTCTCAGCTTCTATTGCTCGTTCTAATATTTTTGTTTATTGAGGTGTATGCTTCCGCTTGAAATGTTAAAGTGCAAATTTTGTTTGGGAATGCTATTATTTTAATTCATGATCAGTAAATATGTTGCACCTTGTGGATTGGATCATGGTTTTGGGAAAGTGAATGTTATTATATTTAAACATATTTTTGTGTACGAATTTTATGAATTACTATAGGTAATTACCACCAAAGTGGGATTACTTATATTGGTTTGTGAAAATTTCCTTGTAAAATTTGAGAAATGATTTTGGTTATTTCATGCAATTACCTGCCCAAAGGGGATAATTGTGTGTTATAACTGTGAACTTGTTTGGATGAAGTTAATGGAGGTGCATTGATTTAGGAGATTTGTCTGTCCAAAGGGGATAAATCTCTGAAGTCAGTGTAGATGAAGTTATTGAAAGCTCATTGGTCTAGGGATCTGTCTGCCCAAAGGGGATGGATTTTCGAACCCAATGTTGTGCTCATTGATTAACTCATCTGAGGTTCTGACCATGGTTTATACCTTGGTTTGTGCATTCTGCCCAAAGGGGAATGTACTATTATGTTGGCCTTGTTATGACAACCTGTTGCGCTAAATGATTAACTCATTCTAGCAACTTAATTATTCTTGAGATTGTAGATGAAGTTATTGGAGGTTCATTGGTCAAGGAATCTATCTGCCCAAAGGGGATAGATTTTCAAACCCAGTGTTGAGCTCATTGATTAACTCATCTGAGGTTCTGGCCTTGGTTCAACCTTGTTTAGTGCGTTCTGCTCAAAGGGAAATGTACTATTATGTTGGCCTCATTATAATATCTTGATTTAATTAAAGGTGTATATTGCTATGTAATTTACTCTGATGCATTCCTGTTTTGCCTTAATAATGAACTTCTTGATTCATTTTGAAATATTCATTTTAATTTTTTATATACATGAATGTTTATTTGGAATTATTTGCTCTCATTCATATTTAAATTTATGAGCTTTTATTCATGTTTAATTTTGTAATAAATATTTATGTTCCTTTTTCAAAATCTTAATTAATGAAAAATTGTTACATATTATCATGATTATAATGTTAGTATTTACTCTCCCAATTTTAGCGTATATTTTATGTGCTTTGTCAATTAAGTTTGATTAGTGAGCCAAGATATATAATTGCTGATATTGGGGATTGAAATTTATGATACAAATTATAATTTAGTAAATGCAATATGAATTTGGGAAACATATGCTATAAGATTTTTCATATTATTTAGGTATGATTATTCAGAATGTTATTTGTAAATCGTCAGGGTTCTTTATTAATAAAAATTATTGTTTGCGATTATCTGCCCAAATGAGAGTTTATAATATGCTAATTATTTCGTTAAAATTATTTCATTGCTCATAATTACTGTAAGTGCATTTATGTAATAAATATAATTTTGATATGAACGATAACAATGTCATAATATAATTGTCGATTGGATTGAATTGTGATTAATGGAGATGAGATCTAGATTTTTATTTTATTTTTTATGAATTTTGATCTTGATAGGGCATTGTGGTATAGTCCATAATTAATGTAGAGAACATACTTGACGTGTTTTTTAGTGGGAGAGAAATGATTAATTTCGTGTGATCTTAAAGTTATTGTCGAGTCAGTGGGAGATAATTGCTCAGTTTTTGATGTCAGGATATAAGTTTATTTTAAAATGAATTTTCTATAATGCCTCTTTGAGAAGGATTTTGAATTCTATATCCTTTTTAAATCAATATGGATTTTATTTTACATTAATGGTGATTTGACGAGGTAGTGACTTTCTTGAGCTATGATGAAAATAATTTTTGTTAGTATATTTACCATAAGGTCGGCGGGAGAAAAGTCTTTTTTCTTGTATTGTATGTGGATGACTTAGTTATTGAGAATATTGACTGACTCTATAACCAAAGGATTTAGGCCCATGATAAATACATGTGAAGAATATGGGCATTGTGAATTCTTTTGATTTAGTTTATTAGTGGGAGTTTGAATCATTTATTTTTTTTTGTCATGTTGAACAATTTATTTTAGATATAATTGATGTTTATTTAATAGATAGATTTTATTTTGAACAATTGATAAGGATTTGAGTTTTATTATTGCATATATTGAACATATGTATTTATGTTTATCAATTGTGAGATATTTTGGAACTCAGTGTCGTTGGGACCACCATGCATGTGGTTGACACTATATTGGAGTTTGAGGCATGATAATAATATTTTGGAACTCGGTCTCGTTAGGACCGCCATGCCTGTGGCTGACACTATATTGGAGTTTGAGGCATGATTTTGGAACTTAGTGTTGTTGGAACCATTATGTCTGTGGTTGACACTATATGAGAGTTTGAGACATAATGGTGTTGTTAGGACTACATGGCCCGTAGTCGACACCATATTTGATTATATGATGGTTTTTTGATAAACCATGGAATTTCTCTGACTTTAAGGCATTTGAGAGAAATTTAAGGACTGACAGAGAAAATAGCAGTTTGGTTGTTATTGGATCACATTGGCATGCTATTTTCTTGCTACACTCCACACTAATGACTAGTCAACGGAGTCAAATAACATTTGTGACCATGGAAGGTCTTATATCGGTAAGGTATAATCACCGTCTGATTCAATGTTATTTGATTTTAGTTGGATGGAGTTATATTCAGATATCGCACCTTGGATCATGTGTTTTCTTAAAATGTGGCCACATTATAAGAATTAGTCCTTAGCCCGAGAGTCATTTTCAAATAACTTGTTTTCCTTTTTTCTTTTAAATTAAAATTTTACAATTGATTTTGCCCAAGTGAGAGAATGTTATAAATTTATATAATAATTGTGGGCTTCAATCAATTATAGTTTTTCTTGTTTTAATAAAAATGGACTAAATCATGATCAATATGGGGGTGCAGTATAAAGTCCATTTAATTAAGTGATCCTTTTATTTGGGCTTGCATATCTGTAAACTGATTAGTGTGAGTAACAGTGTAGGCCTAACCCATAGGCCTATGATGGGAAGGGACTAGGGATAATAAGTTTGGCTAGGTCCCCTCTGCATTCACGTGTTAGAAAACCGTCACTTCACAACTTGCCCTATTGACGGTTGTGATCTGGGAGTAGTGTGAATTGCAGAGGAAGATCCTGGTCTTTCCATTGGAGGATCATCAGAGGAAACAAGAAATCTTCAAGAAATCAAAAATTATGTCTTCAACAAGTAAGCCTAAATCTTTGGTGTTCTAATTTCATATAATCCTATTTTGAAATTTATTACATTAAGCTCATGATGAACCATTGGATTTTGTAATTGGAGGGTGCAAAGTTTATGGAACATAACAATTGCTTTGTCTTCTGTGCTTTAACTAACTATAAAGTGAACTTGTCTGCATAAAAAGGATAAGGTTTGCAAGAAAAGTACAAGCTCCATGGGATTCTAATGAATGAAGGAGAAAATACAACAGACAAAGACCACACGCATGCTTCTTGTAAAGACAAAATGGAAACAAAAGCTAATTTTAAAATTTCCTTCCCTCCCTTTGACAGAGACTTTACGAGTCTCAAGCATTGTATTTATAGAACAACAAAAAGCATATGCTTTGGTCCCCCATTGCACCCTCTCTCTCTCTCTGTTCCTTCCTTGAAGGCTTTGATGCAGATAGGAATCAAATGACCTCTGTATCTCAAGCAGCATTGTTGTGATCTCCTTTAAGAGAACAAAACCCAACATTTTTATTGTCGAAACTGAGTTATGTCATCATAATACATTACGGAATGTTTTCATAAAAAATGGATCAAAGTCTTCATCATTTGTAATGGCAAATTTTATGTCTTACACACACGTAAAAGCCAGTGAGACTCATGTGCTCCTCTGCACGGAGAAGAGAAAAAACAATAGATCTCACAAATTTTTTTATCATGTGTAAAAGATAAACATGAGAAACAATAAACTCATAAATAAAATTTTGATTGGCGTTTTTTATAATTGTTACATCTTTTTGCTAGGTAATTAGTTAGGGGAACCTGCAATGGCCAACCGCATTATGCTTTGCCTTCAGAAACATATAAACACAATCTCTTAGGCATTGTTCCAAAGAAAGTGAAAAAACATTAAAAAAGTGAAAAAAGAAACTCACGGTATAAACGTTAGTATTAGAGGCTGATTAGTTGTATTATCATTCCAAACCTGAATTTACGCTCGAATATTGGCTACCACGAAAAGGAAAAAACTCGTAGTTTGCTTTCAAATAAAGGAAGAATGTACAGCTATAACTTAGAACTTAGTCTGGGTGGTTGAATTTGGAACTATGAGATTTAGGTGGTGTTTGGTTGGGAGCTTTTCGGCGGATATCTATCTTTCTCAAGTATGGCTTCTAGAAACACCATGTTTATTTCAACGTTTTTCACCAAAAACTCATCTATCCAATTTGTCTGGATTTATGAGAAACATAGATATCCGCACTGTTTAGAAACTCAATTTGAAGGTGGGATTTTTCGGAAAATCGGTTATCTGGCTTTCAATACACTGTTGATTTCATAAAGTTACCTAATTTTCTCAGTAAAGTTTTTCCCCACCAAACAATTTTTTTTTACATTTTTCTTCCTATCTCACTTTATCTATCTTTTCAATCATTTCTCTATCTATCTCATTTCTTTACTATTCCAAAAAAAATTCCTGAACAAAACGCTCCCTTAGGGTAGTTGGGAATGAAAAAGTAGCCAAAAAATAAAAGAAAAAAAGCACACATCTGTCATGGTCGGCAATAACTTATTGATATTTTCTTTTCTTAGTTTTTAATTTTTATGAAGAAACATGATTGGGGACATGAAAATTGGACAAAAGAATTGAATACATTATTACTATAGCAAAAAATCTTATTAGTGACGAAATTTTATGAAATTTCGTCACAAATTCTTGCGTCGCAAGTAAATTTCATCATAAATTTCTGTATCGCAAGTTTATTTGTGACAAAATTTGATTATTAATTGTGACAAAATTTATGAGAAAATTTTCCTTCACAAATAATTTTTTTTCTTAATGTAAGTTCTATTTAGTCTTTTTATTTTATTTGTATTATGGCAAAGAGTTTTTGAGCTTTGATTAATAATTAGTTATCTCCCGAATTGATCTTCGATTTAAGTTAAAACGCTTCTTGTTACATTAAAAAATAAAAATAAAATGCTTCAGAGAAAGATTGATGCATGTGCATACATGTATATATTAACATAAATAAAAAAAATAAAACGCTCTTTTTTATTGTTATATGTCTACTTTCTGAATAAGTACTGCGACAATATATGATTATTCAAAGAAATCATGCTGAGATAAACTAATATAAATACAAAATTTTCCCCCTTTTCCAAATTAATGTAAATACAAAAACCAATATTCTCTTTCTAAATGGTCCTCTAATTCTTCACAAATTAAACACACCAGAAAACACGTTTTTAATTAACATTCTTGATTTATTTAGTTTCATTAAATTTTGATATTAGTTTTCTGTTTTAATTCCAACAATTTTGTGCTAATTGTTTCCATATTAATGCAAATTGGCATTGACATGACTTCATTATTGTTAATGTGATGTGCAAGGTCTTTCCCATATCAGCAAAGCCAATAAAAGAGGGGAGATTCTTGCTTCCTCTTCAAGATTGTGCGATTTATACGTCATCCAACTAGCAGGATTGCAACCTAGATTTTTTTGGAAGGAAATGCAATTATTTTACATATCCCATGATAAATTATCCCGTGATGAATTTGTCATATTCTTCCATTTCAATCTTTATTCTATCAATCTCATGATCTATCTGAGTTATGTAAAAAGTATAATATGATATTACAAAAATAAAAATAAAAATAAAAATAAAAATATAGTGTGCATCCTATGTAGTCATGTGTCATACCAACTCTACACGAGCAATCTAAAAAATTATAAACATCACTAATATATCAAAATAAAGAATATTAATTCACAAATATTAATAAATTAATCAAGACACTAATTAAAAAAATAAATTATCATATTAATTCCTACACTTATATATTAATTATTTACACTAGAATATTTATTGCTTATATTAATTAATTATTACATTACCAATTAGTAATATACATTGCTAATTAGTTATTATATTACTAATTGATTACACTTAATGCATAACCTACAAAGATTAATTGACACGCCTAACTATTATTTTTTATGGTAATTATTTATTATTTCAATAATTAATATTCGCTCCAAAAATTATTTAATTAAATTAATATGTCACATAACTTACTATACTGCACAAGAAATTGGAGAAGATGAATTCCAAAAAGGAATACACATTAACAAGATTGCATGAACAATTGATAATTTTGCTTATATGTAACAAGATGAATTATATGGAAAGGAAGGCGCGCATACGTATAAGCAAAAAATTATCAATTGTCTTTGCAACCTTATTCTTCACCAACCGCCTCGGAACACCGCGACGAGTAAACCTAACCTTCCCTTCCTCTTCCAACTCCTCATGTTTTATAGTTTGTACAGTTTACAATACACTCTTATCTGTGATGTATTGTTTTCATATATATGCTGTGCCATATTCTTACTTCTTAAGTTTTTAGACAAGACAAAATATGGGTTATTTAAAAAAATTATGCACAAATATTGAGAGAGAAAGAAAATCTTAATAAATATATTTATAAATGACCTACAACGTTGGCAGTGTTATTTTTAATTTATCTGATTTGCATGCAAGTATGAAGAAAATTTGGTAGAATAAGCAGCAAGTTACAATATTGTTTTAAATTTATTTAAGTTGGAATTTAGATTTAATTTGATCAACAGTTGGTGTACAACTTTTTTAAGCTATTATATCTAACTATGCATAATATATGACCAAAAGTGTTATGACTTCTCAAGACACTAATACATTATTTGATGATAATATAAATAAGCTTTATACTAATAATTGATCCAACTTAAATACATCAAGTTTTTTATTCCTATTTTTTCACTTTGCATGTGTTCCATTCAGTCCTTATTTGTTAATTTGTTCACCTTAATCTGCCAATTTATTAATTATACCTCATCTTGTCGTTATGATGAACTTCCACCCGAATTATTTTAATTTTTTTAGTATAAAACCACCACGTACATTTATAATATTTGAGACGTAATTAATTAGTAAAATAATTTGTACAAAGAATCATTCAAACCCACATTTTTAAAGAGACATATATATATATATAAGTAATGACTAGATCACGAAATTCAGAATAAAAATATCTGACATGATTATTGTCCAAGACACGATTAAAGCCTTATATATGTGCTTAAAAATGAAATCAACATAAAGGGGGTTAAACTTTTTATGCATGTAAATATAATGCAAGCATTCGTATATTTATTTACCAAAATTTTATGCTTATTTGTTTCCACTCGACACTCTTGAGCACACTTATAAAACAGAATCATCTAATTGTCAAGATTAATTATTCAGTTTCGATTATTTTGCAGCACATAAAGTTCGATGAAGCAAAAAGAGTGCCATATTTGCACCAAGTAAATGGAAGAGAGCTAGCCACAAACAAAAGGCACACTTGCTTCCTTTAGAAAAACTTCAAGTACTAAACCACGTGATACTAATTTGACAGTGTTCTTCAGTTAGAAGACAATACATAACACCCAAGCTCAAGTTCAGATATATTGGGACCCATCTGCTTAGACCGATTTTCAAAAATCACCCTTAAGAGTCTTTCATACTCTTTTTCCTTTTTTTATAAACCACAAGTATCCTTTATTGGAGATAATTCTGTTTGAATCGGGAACATCAACATCATATTAAGGTTAGTTCTCTCCAAGAAAATTACTTAACCAGAATCAAGTATATACCACTTCAACCAACTCTTTGGTTGAGTTTTCCTACTCTCATAGAAGGTACTTGCATTTAGAACACATCTAGCAGTAATTGCTCTTTTTCTTTCTTCTAATGGTTTCCAACATTCTCTTTTCTACAATCTTCAATTACTTCTATTTAATTATTCATTTTGTTGAAGGTGTTTTCTCATGAAAATGGGCCACTTGCTCATGAACTACTAATGATATTGTTGCCAATGTGGATCTAATGGCATGATCACAATGTTTTTTTTTTTTTTTTTTTTTTTTTCCAAATCAACTTTAGTTCATCAATTTTAAAAGCTTACACTAGAGTCTCTTCAATATTAAAAAACAATGCAAGAGACTAATGTATTATGAGACTGTCAGACTGGTCATCTAAAACCATATTGACGGGGGATTTTTGTCCATTCTGTGTAACTATATACTAATACTACATTGATGAACTTTTGGGAAACAAAATGATTACAAGCATGATTGACAATTTTTCAATTGTTCGCTTATAAGTAAGTTATCAATTAATAGTTCCAGTATTTCAAAATCTTCATGGGAATAAAGTGTGTTAATGAGGGGTGTAAAATATACAGTTTTAAACTTAGTATGATAAAATTGAATTATAAAATGTATATTAGAAATATAAAATATAAAAAATGAAATGAAATTCTTAGAGATAAATTAAAAAGGCAGAAAAACTATTTCAGCACGTGGACATTATTTCCTTGGCCACCATTATTAAGCTTCTGCTCCTTTAGGCTTGAAACAAAACTTTTTGATCAGGTGCTATAATGCTATATATGTCTCTAATCAAGGACCTTTGAGAGCCATTAAATAAATTACTTCTTTTCCTCTGTATATTTTTTCTTGTACCCAATTTATCTTCCTTTTCTTTGTTGGCATTGCAGGTGGCTACATCATTTGTTACACGAATGCCTGGGTCAAAAGTCAATCATATTTCTCATTATCCTATATGAAGATCATTAGGGTTTTCTGGATGTCATTGATAACATAAGAACTCATCTTAAAACAAGTCATAAAAACTCAAACTATTATATATTCATTTTTGTCTTCCCTTTTCTTCTGCTGGACCGGCTGAGATTGTAAACAATAAAATTCTATATATGAAACCTAATTTTAACATTTTTTTTAACACTTCCACCCTCAAAACTATTCTTTTCTTGATTACATATAGCTATTGCAATTTAGTTATTTCGATATATAATATGGTTCTCGGACCTAGAAAATTTTCTTTATGTCCGCACATTTAGTGAGCTGCCCCCGAAATTTTTTTTTAAAAAAAAATGTTTAAATTAACGCTTCCGCTCATAATCTAGTACTTCCACAACAAGCTGCAGATAATAGTTTGACCAATCATTTTCTCCCCTAAATCTTACCAATCCTCCAAAATAAATATGATAATATACTTCAGTACATCCATACATCATCATTTTATTTTATAGTGGTGAATAAAAAAGTCAACACTATCTATATATAAGGCAAGCAAAATCACAGACATCGTCTCTATAGATTAACTTATTTCAGAATGTCAGAACTGCAATCAGTCTTCTTTTTTTTATAAAAATGAAAAAAGAAACAAAGGATGAAGAGAACATGAGAATGAGTACGTGACACGGGAAGAAGAATAAGTTTTCTTTCTAATCAATTTGCGTTGCTACGTTATTTTAATCATCTCTATACGTTGCTACGTTGCTAACTAATATAAAAATAAATATCATTTTTGGTCCCTAACAAAAAATTTGATCCCGAGTTTCGTCCATTATAACAAAAAATTAGTCATCTGGTCACTATGAAATTTAAAGTGGACCCATTTTTAAGTCTTTTTGAGAGACTAATATGGATCTTTTTTGAATTTGTAAGGAACCACGATTTTAACTAAATTGATCCACTTTGAATTTCTCAGGGAACTCGAGACTAATTTTTTTTATAAGGGATTAAAGTAGGGACCGTATTTTTTGTTAGATACTTAAAAAAGTATTTACTCTTAATATAAATATTGAACCAAAAGATAAATAAAAACTAAAAAAAAAATTAAAACGAAAATTTCATGTCCGCACTTGCGACATGTGCGTAGACGTGCGTCTGCCACTGGTTCTTGATCAAGATGGACAACCAATTATGGAAGTAACTAAATAGGAATTTTCCATTAATTTTCATCCTGTTGTGGTCTATGATAGATTGTTGTAATACCTTGAAATTGATATAATGTGTAAATACACCAGCAAGTGGAATATTGGCCATGTTCTGCCCTGAACGTGACATCACCTACTAATCACTACGAGTCTTGGACCATCAAATCCTTGTTATAGTTGATTGTATCACCAAGTCATAGTTAATTGATTAAATAAAGAGATAACAAACAAGAGAACTAAGAGCAGAAAATTTTGCTTTATTTTGTGGTTCAAATGCAGGGCAAATGTGACAATGCGGTCCTTGACAGGAAGACGAAAGGAATTGTAAAATATTATGTGTAATATTGAATTGATACAAGATGTACAATATATAGATACATTAATGAATTTAACCCAGACCTAACATAAATTTTAATGAAATAAGAAAATTGATAAGTGTCCAAGACACTATGTTTTTATTATTAAAAATAGTTCAAATAATAATTAAAATAATTAAAAATATAGTATTAATTAAATAAAATATTAAAAGATAGTAAATTGTCAACAAATAGATAAGATCCTAATCTTTGTTGTTGTTTCAGGTTGTTTCATACT
This sequence comes from Gastrolobium bilobum, assembly GCF_033153095.1. Taxonomy (NCBI): domain Eukaryota; kingdom Viridiplantae; phylum Streptophyta; class Magnoliopsida; order Fabales; family Fabaceae; genus Gastrolobium; species Gastrolobium bilobum. Next base: position 804,095 of record NW_026899394.1, read on the forward strand.
AGAATAACAAATTACTAACCTGATAAGGATGAGGAGGCAGTTGGCATCGGCTGATTATCAAGCGAAAATAAGAAAATAAATAAATAAAAATATTATTTGGTCACGCTTACTCTAATGCTCGCTTCAGCGAGAAAGTAAGCGACCAGCACAATCAAGCTCGCTCCACTGCTCGCTTCAGCGAGAAGAAGAAATTGTCTCGCTGAGCAGCTCGCTTCAGCGAGCACGTTCAGAATTAAAGGCCCACTTTTAAGCCTTTGAAAAGAACGCGAGTGAAACCGTAAAAGAGAACTCTGGAGACGCGAAGAAATTCGGAAGAGAAGGCAGAGGAGCCATTCAGAAGGCAGAGGAACGGCCAAAGCTTCACCGTGGAGACCGGATTTTATGTTCCTTTATGAATTTTAGTTTCTTTTCATCTCTTTCTTTAGTTTTCTTGAATATGTTAGGCTAGTTTTCTTTAAGTAGTTAGGGCGAGATGGAACCAATGGATTCTTAAACGCTATTTGCTTCTATTATGATTTATATTCTTGATTTAGGTTATGCAATTAATCTGTTTTAAATTCCTAGTCTTGTTTATGATCTGGCCTATCTTGAATGAGCATTAGAGTCGTGCATGACAATAAGGATGTTGGTGTATCGATTCTGATTGGTTGATTGCTGGAATTTGTATGATCTAGGGATAGACTTACGAATTCTATAACCGTAGGTTCTTGCATTAAATTACCAAGGATCGAATTACCAAGGGATTGAGATTTGATCAAATATAGAAATAAATGTTAATAACTTGATCTTGAATGTAATCATAAGAATAAGTAGATTCGTTAGGAAACTATTGGGAAAGTCGAGTCCTAGCTACGTCTTTTTATTAAAAACTTAAAACTAATTTCTTGCTTTATTAATTCTGAATTTATTTTCTAAATTATTGAAAACTAAAAAATAAGTTTAAAAATTCTGTTTTTAATTTAATTACAATATTCTCACGAAACTCCTTTCATGATCGATCCAACTTCAGTTAAATAGATAAATTATTGCTTGGTCATCAGTCCTCGTGGGATCGACAACTTAATCTTATCACTTTATTACTTGTACGACTGGTGCACTTGCCGAGTTCGCAACAGAAATAGATATTTACAGATATACAAAAGATATTCTTTCTAACACTCCCCCTCAAGCTGGAGCGTATAGATCATATGCACCATACTTGTTACATATAAAATCTATTCGAGGACCTTCTAATGATCAATTAGCATATATATTTACAAAGTCTTTGAGGGGTCCTCGAATAGATTTTATATGTAACAAGCTTGGTGCATATGATCTATACGCTGCAGCTTGAGGAGAAGTGTTAGAAAGAATATTTTTTGTATATCTGTAAATATCTATTTTCTTGTTTCATTAGGATTTGTGTTAGGTCTGAGTTAAGTCCATTAGTGTATCTATATATTGTACATCTTGTATCAAGTCAATACTATACAAAATATTTTACAATTCCTTTCGTTAGGCTCTTGATACCATGTTTAATAACAAGAAAGGAATTGTATAATATTCTGTGGAATATAGAACTGATACAAGATGTTCAATATATATATATATATATATATATATACTAATGAAGTTAGCCCAGACCTAACACAAATCTTAATGAAATAAAAAAATAGATATTTACATATATACAAAAGATATTCTTCCTAACAAAAATATTAGTGATCGATATGTCCGCAAGATGAAAGACAGTGGTGGAGCTAACATGGCTTAGAGAAAGGTTGATTTGAGGGAACAACTTGTCCTATTTTCTACTTTTGCATTTTCCCCCATCTACGTGAGTCCCATTTTCTTCTTACTTTGTGAGAATGATGTTTTAACATCTTGAAAAGATTCCAAACACTGATCAACTCACTTTATACCTGTGCACTTCCCACACAATAATTCAGCCTTTGGTCCTTGCATTCATCTTTTACTTCCTACCACTGTGAAACAATGATTTTCTCTCCCTTATCCAAATTCACCTTTTTCTTTCTTCCTTCCTTTGTAAATTAAAGAATAAAAAAGATTGCCGTCCAAGTATAGATCAGCATAAAACATTTTAAGGCCTGTGTGAACACCTAATTTTGTCCTAAATAAAAATTTATTATGAGCACCATTTTTCTCAACAAAAAAAAAATAAATAATAAAAAAAAAATAAAAAAAAATAAAAAAATGATAATGAAAAAACCCATAGTCCCCATCAATGTGTCAATATCACTGCTCAAAACGGAGCAACTCAGCTGGCGCCTCTGTGTAAGTAGAGCCACTTTGTTCAAAGAAGAGCAGAGAGCAAAAATAGGTGAGGAGCAGAATCAAAAGCTAGAAGCAATGTCCAAAAGAAGAAATTGGAGAAGACCACACACTGAGTAGGCCTGAGCGTCTTGGAATGCATGGAAGATCCAACTCTTTCTTAAATCCATCGGGCTTAAGGAGGAAAGACTGATGTTTTTCTTCTATAAAAGCTAACAGCAAAGAAGTGAAAAAAGGGGGGTTCTTTTTTTTTTGAGATTTTATGGAGAGCAAAACGGAAACAGAGAGGAAGTGAAAAATCATAGAAGAAACCAGCAAAAATACTCAAACCAAGCCTGACCCCAGATTCTCCAACATAAACTCCACAACCTCCTTCATCACAATCTTCCAAAAACGTGAAATACCAAAAACCCAAGGTCTCATCCCCGCCACGGTCGCCATTGGGAGATTGTCCACCACCGTGCTACATCGTCCAAAGCTCACGCGATCCCTACCACGCCCTCGCCGTCAACTGCTGCAAGTTTCTCCATCACCATCGTGAGGACCTTCATTTGATCGAAGACTTCGTGGCTGGAATGTTGAAGGAACAAGTTGAAATATATTATCTCTTGATCTCAGCCACATGTGATGTGTGGTCATGAATCTCTATCCATTTTATTTGTTTCATGTACCATTAGGAGGCCACGTATTAACTTGGGTGCATGATTTTTGTCCTATATTAGTATTTGTCTTTGTGATGTATGATAGAATTAATTAATGTGCAATTTTCCCTGATGTTATCAGAAACATCAAATGCTAAAAATATGATTAAAATAATATTGTTAGAAAATATCACATGCAAAATCCCTTTTTGATGAAACACACCTGTGGGTGTAGCTATGCTGTTTACCGAAAATATATACAAGTGATACACCATCCATTTTGTAATTCTTATGAAATGAATATTTTAATATTTCATAGGTTAGGAAACTTCAGCTTTTTAGTTTAGCTACATACATATTCACGATGCAATGTTGCTATGTTTCAATGATTTAATATTTTAACATTTGTAGTTTACCATATGCTTTTGGTTTATGTATTTGTACACTCACGAAGCAGCGATTACCGTTTTTTAATTCATTTCTCTTTATTTGCATTATATTAATGATGGCAACATAACACTTTGCTTTCCTCTTTATTCTTTTTACCGTAATATATCAAGCGTTTCCATTATATTGGATTTCATTTTTGTTTTTTGTTTTTTGTTTTTTTTGTTTTTTACATTGAATTCTATTTTTATTTCTTCTTTCTTTTTCCTTTCTTTTTCCTTCGTATTTTTAGACAATCTGATTAATAGTATTATTATTATTATTATTGTCTAGTTAATCATGAAAAAAATCACAAGTTATATTTATAGCAAAAAGAGGGATTAACTGAGTCGTGACGGCTTGTTAACTCGAAATATTTCATTTGGGTCATTTTGGTTGAGACAACTTGGTGACCCATGACTCGTAATAAAATTAAAATTATCATATATGGATTAGCTGAGTTGAGACAGCTTGTTAATCCTGTGTCTCGCTCGGATCATTTTGGTTGGGACAACCTGGTAATCCGGGAACATCGAATATAATCAAATGAATTTTTCCAAAATTAAAATCAATAAACAAACAAATATTTTAGAGAACGACGTAGCTTTGAATTCCTCACTGCACCGGAGGGTACGTCGGAGCGGAACTCTTTTCCGTCAAGCTAAAATAAAATTTTAATAATTTTAGTCTTCTTTTTTTCTTAATTAAATAATCATATTTATTTTAAGGGATGAAGCAAATATTTTTAAAAGTTATTAATAATTCGCACAATTAATTCAAGGTAACCGTTTTAACGGATGTGTCAGGGGTGCAGTGGGATTAAGTTTTCACCCTTCCCTGCGCGTAATTAGACTCCCGAACCTTTGATCTAAAGTTTTAAAGACCAGTTTGCAATAAGAGGTTTTCCAATTTTTCCAAAGTAAATAAAATTGGTGGCGACTCCTTTGTTTTTTCTTTTTTTTTTTTATTTCGGGTCGTTACAGATGGCGACTCCGCTGGGGATGTTAGAGAGTCAAGCCTGTTTTAATTAATTGTGCAAATTGATTTATATATTTGCTTTGCTTCCCTTTAGTCTGTTATTTTGCTTTATTTTTAATTATTTATTTTCTCTCTCTTTAAATTTTTTTTTTTTTTTTTTTTGATATTTATGCGAAAGATGTGATGATTGGCTTCAACTTTAGAATGGAGGACTTTTTATGTTATTATGTGCTTGCTCTCAATTGTTTTGCAGATTGGGTAGACTAGGGTTTATATGAAGGGTTGTATGCTCTTTCACACACGCCACTTATACATTTATCACACACGTACGAGTGGGGCCCTATACCCGGGTCTGAGTGCAACTTAAGATAGGAGAGAGGTTGTGTAGTAGTAGCCATTTTGGATGTACATCCTGTTTGGTTATCACGAAAATCTCGGCTAGAGTGTGACTCTTTCGGAATTATAGTCATTTTGGATGTACATCCTATTTGGCTATTCTCCTTCGAAATGGGATCTTAGCTCTAGTAGCCAAAATACATAGAGTTATAAAACTACCCCAACGAAAGTATTCACGTCATAGAATGACCTATGAATCAATATAAGACACAAGGGGAGCGTATTTCCTTTTCACTTCTTACTTCCATTTTCGCATATTTGCATTATTTCAAAATCATCGTTCCATAATTTATCTTTCAAACATTCATGCATCTTGCATAGTGGAGTATTTTAGGCATACGCATACCTTTCATTATAAAAAAGGATTTTATTTATTTATTTTTTATTTTTTATTTTTTCATCTTGCACCATTTAGCATTTTTAACATCTCATATTGTCTACCTTAACCCCTCCAGGGAATTTTGTTAGAGAAACTTTGAGTTCCAAAGTTTGATTGTGAGTATTATTGATGGATGATAGTACGGGATCACATCGCGATGAGGTAGCACCACGCGTATTGAAAAAGACTTTGCAACTGAAAGCAAGGAAGCCTGACACTGAAAGTTTGAAGGTCTTGGGTCGAATATTGAAGAAGACACAATGTTTAACTCTTGTTAGAAAATATGGGGAAATTCTAGATCTACTGGAAGTTGATGTGCAAGTAGATGCGATCACTGCGGTTACTCAGTTTTACGACCCACCTCTGAGATGCTTCACCTTTCGAGATTTCCAATTAGCACCTACTTTGGAAGAATTCGAGCAGATTTTGGGTTTGTCTTTGGAAAAATATGAGAAACCATATCGCTACTTGGGGCATTATCCTTCTTTGCATACTATTGCCGATGTCCTCAAAGTTCCTGTGAAGGATTTGCAAGAGAAGAAACAAAACAGAAATGGGATCGATGGATTTTCAAGAAAGTACCTGGAGGAACACCTTCACCACTTAGCTGGAATTGAAGACTGGGAAGCTTTCATTGATGTGCTAGCTCTCACCATTTATGGCATTCTCATATTTCCAAATGCTGATGAGTTTGTGGACTTCGCAGCTATAGATGTGTTCTTTGCTCGCAAGTTTAGAGGTGAAAATCCTGTTCCGGCCATTCTTGCTGACGTCTACTATACTCTAAATTTCTGTCATGAGAAGAAAGGAAAAAGAATTTTGTGTTGTTTGCCGATGTTATTCATATGGCTCACTGCCCATGTCTTCAAAAGAGGATACGAGATCTCATACCCCATCACTGAGTTTCACAGATATCAGTTAGGAGTCAAGAGTGGTCGTGAATGGGCCCAAATTTTAGCACAGCTGGACGAAAAGAGCGTCCGATGGTATCCTCGATGGGTCGAAAGAGAAAATTTGATCTACCAATGTGGGGATTTCCCCAATGTGCCTCTCATGGGTACCAGAGGGTGTATCAATTACAACCCATCCTTGGCACGACGACAACTTGGCTATCCTATGAGAGGAGCTCCTACGGAGGAGATGATAACTCCATTCGTCCTTTATGATATGAACCCAGTACATAATGAGACCCTCAAAAGGGTTCGAGATGCTTGGAACAATGTCATTAGAATGGGGAAAGAGTTGAAGACCAAAAATTGTGGAGTCCAAAATAGTTACCGACAGTGGGTTACAAGTCGAGCACGAGAAGTGAAGCTACCTTTCCAAGCTCTGACAGTCACTACAAGTGGTGAATCATCAATGTCTGCCTCCCACGACAACAAAGAAATAAGAGAAATACAAGGAGAATTGGTGAGGGTTGAAGAAGAGAAGAAGAAGATTGAAGTAGAACTTAAGGAAGCTCGACAAAGATGCGAGACCTTTAAACAAGAAAATATGAAGAAGAACCTTACTCTTGAAAGAGCTGATAAAAGGGCCAAAATTGAGGAAAATTATATGCTAAAAACTAAAGGGTGCCTTCAGGCAGCAAACAAGGAATTAAGCCTCCGAAGAAATGAAAGAGATGAGGCTATTACTAAGAGCGCACAACTTGAAGAGTTACTCAAAAATTCTAGTGCGGCATATAAAGATTCAAGGAGGCAAATGGCAGAAATGGGGCGACAAATGGAGATGAGAGCTGCAAAATATGAAGACAGGCTAAAAAAGGAAAAACAGTCTACAGAGGAAGTGATCATGATGTACCAAGATGCAATTCGGAGAGAGCAAGAAGAAGTACAAAGGCTAACTGATTACATCGGAGGGCAAGATGAAATCATTGCTGCGTGCAGACATGAAGTAGCATTCTGGATGACTCGTTTTTCCAACTTAGCTGAAATCTCTAATGATGCAATTAAAAACATCCCGAACAAATTAGGAATGGCAGAGGCACTGGTGAACCCCCTCACTACTCCTGCAGAGATTCGCGACTTTATTGAGTATTGTAGGAATTTGATTGTGAAAATGAAACAATCGATCATCAGGCGAATGTAAAAGCAATGTATCCCTTTGAAAGACTTGTACTATGTTATGGCTTTAATGAAGATATTTTGTTCGCTACCTATTTGTGATCCCGTATTGATATTTGATAGGACCTAGTACTTTCGAACGTGACGTTCCGAGAAATGGTCCTAAGAAAAACAATCAATGATACTCACGTCAAACTTACACGCATCAATGGTTCTCCGAGAAACTTGCAATATTAATATTATTCTAAAAAATAAGAACATTGATAATAATACTCATT
>NW_026899395.1:0-8210 GCF_033153095.1 Gastrolobium bilobum
GATTCCAGAGTGGAAATGGGAGAGCATTTCCATGGACTTCGTTGTGGGTTTGCCGAAGACTCAGGTTGGCTGTGACTCGTTATGGGTCATTGTGGACAGACTAACGAAGTCTCCCCATTTCCTTCCAGTGAAGGTGAGCTTCACTACAGAGCAGGGAGCTTTTGGTACACAGTTGAGGTTGAGTACCGCTTATCACCCTCAGACTGATGGACAGACTGAGCGGACTATCCAGACCTTGGAGGACATGTTGCGGGCTTGCACGTTGGAGCAGGGCTCGGCATGGGATAGGTACCTTCCATTGGTAGAGTTTTCTTATAACAACAGTTTCCATGCTAGCCTGGGCATGGCACCCTACGAGGCGCTCTACGGTAGGAGGTGTCGTACACCTACCTACTGGTCGGAGGTTGGGGATCGTGAGTTGTTTGGCTTGGACTTTGTCCAAGATACCACCCTGCAGATCCAGATGATCAGGGAAAAGCTGAAGCAGGCGCAAAATCGTCAGAAGAGCTACTACGATGTCAAGCATCGACCACTGGAGTTCAGTGAGGGTGAGCACGTGTTTGTGAGACTTTCACCTGTCACCGGTGTTGGACGGGCACTCGGAGTGAGGAAGCTGAGCCCGCGCTTTATTGGGCCATACCAGATTCTTGGTAGAGTAGGACCTGTTGCCTATCGGCTTGCCTTGCCTCCGAACCTGGCCAACATCCACGACGTGTTTCACGTGTCTCAGCTTCGGAGGTACATAGCAGATCCTTCGCACGTAGTGCAACCGGATGATGTGGAAGTTCGGGAGAACTTAAAGACTCCCGTCGGACCACTAAAGATTCTCGATCGTGGCGAGAAGCAGCTGAGGAGCAAGATCATTCCGATGGTCAAGGTGCAGTGGACCGGAAGGACTCCTGAGGAGTGTACTTGGGAGCGTGAGGACGAGCTTCTCCGGCAGTACCCCGAGTTTCGACCAGGTATGTTTCTGATTTTGAGGTCAAAATCCCAAAAAGGTGGGGTGAATGTAAGAACCCGCACCGTTAATTAAGGTATTTAATTAATTAATTATGCAAAATTAGGAAATGATTCCATAATTGACCCTAATAATTATTATGAGGCTTTAATAATTATAGTAAGTGAGTAATAATGCTGAAAGTCGCTTTTCGGAAGAAAAGTGCAGATACCGGTTCTGCTAGTCGGTATAAATGCGTACCGAAAAAGTATCCCGGAAAATTATAATAAGTGCATGTTAATTACTAGGATAATATATAGGACTTGTAAAACGAGTTTCAAGTCCAGATAATTAGAACTGGTGCTAGAAATCGGTACTGGCTTAGAAAAGCGCGTACCGGAAAGGTGCTCAGAAAATTACGAAAAAAATATGATAATTCTTAGAAAAATGTCTAGTTTCAGAATCCAAAATTTGGGATTAAAATGCTAAGCGTAGCAATTAAAGTTAATACTGTGTGTTTAATTGTTAAACCACTATTTAAGCCTTAGTGGGCACTAAACCCTAGAAAACAGTTTCTCTACGTGAGTGTGTGAGGGTGGCTGATCAGCTTGGCTGCTCCTTGGGGTTTCTTCTCCATTTTGGGTCCAAGACACTTCCTTTCTTGATTTTCTTCACCTCCAAACACTTGAGCCTTGTGTGAGTGGCCTTGTGATTGTGTAGAGAGCTGGTGTTCTGAATTGGGAGGCTGTTGGGAGTCAGCTTTGAGGGCTGAGTGGGAGAGTTGAGTTGTGGGAACCTTGGAGTTGGCTTGTTAAGCTTCACGGTGTGTTCTTTGTGGAGAAAGGACCAACCTTCAACTTACATTTTCGTGTGCAGAGAGAGACAGAACCTTGGAGTGACCTTTTGAGCTCTAAGAGCACCTCTTGTTGGCTGATTGAGCTTTGGTAAGCCTTGTCACCTTTGGTCTAGAGTCTTTGAACTTAAAAATGAAAGCTTGATGCATGTTAAGGCTTAAAGATGATAACTTGTTGTTGGGTAATGTTGAACATACCTAGAAATGCATGTGTAGGTGCTTTAAATCGTTAAAAACCCAACCTTGGAAGGATATCTTCACGAAATGTATTTTCTGCATTCTGTCGTGAAATATCCGGATATGGGTTTTGAGTATCCGGATAATAGATATCCGAATATGGGATTCTGGATATCCGGATATTGTATATCCGGATATGTCCAGTGAGATATCCGGATATTTCATATCCGGATATGGTCCCGAGGAATATCCGGATATTCTGGGATTTCGAAGAACAGTAGCTGTGCTGTGAGGACAGTAGGCTATTGGGGGTTTGGGGACCCTAGATTGATGAAGTTGAACTTCTGTTTTAATTAAACTAAGTCAGAATCAAGTGATTAAGGACTTATGGTTTGGTATGGAGCCTTAAGACGTAAAACGTAAGGAAAGGCGTTGTCTTTAAGTTATATGCTTGTGTTGCATTATTATTAATATAGTATTGGTCCATAATAGATTGTGAATCTGCTGTGTTTGGACTTTGAGCTGTGGACTCTTGGCTTTTGGAGTTAGCTTGCGAGGTAAGCTTTCATTTCCTCGGTTTAGCCATGTTGTGGTTCCACCATGTCCCATGGGGGTATGGTTTATGCATGTTGTGTACATGCTTTTGGATATTTGATATGTTGATTGAACTTTACATGTAATGGCTTTTAATATGCATGTGTTGTTTCATCTTGACGGGAAGCCTGAGTTTGTAGCGCCATACAAGACGGTGTACCGGGGTGAATGCAAGTGGTACTTGCACGGTGTATAGGTGATAGACGTATACCTGCACTGTCTCTGGCCAGTAGATTAGTATTGACACACATGGCATGATTATCTGCTGCATTGCATTGTTTTAGAAATGATAAATGATAAACAGTGTTTGAACTTATATTGCACATGTAAGTGAGCTTGGGGTGGAAGATCCTTGAGGACTCACTGACTTACTGAGATTTCTAGATTAGAGATCTTACCCCACGTTTGGGGAATGCTTATTTCAGGATCAGGTAGTATGGGTACTGATGCCTCAGGCGGCAGGAGGCCGGAGCTTAGCTGATTATGTTGCTTCTGCTTATTTGTTAGCATGACTGGATATTGATGCTAATTATGTTTTATGCCTTTTATAATTATGTTGTTGTTGAGATTGATGTTGGGCATGTTGCCTTATTTGAGTGAGCATGGGGATTGTCCATGACACTTTCTGTTAGTACTTGTAGTTTGGAGTTGTAAGAAAAGTCCGTTGGTGGCAGTGCTGCTAAACAACAAAGACCTCTTCGCTTGGACAGCTGTTGACATGCTAGGAATAGACCCAGGCGTATTATGTCACCACTTAACCTTAGATTCCAAAGCTAAGCCCATCGCGCAGAAAAAGCGCAAAATCTCCCCAGAGAAGCAACAGGTGGTTGAGACCGAAGTAGCAAAACTCTTTGATGCAGGAGTGATTAGAGAAATCACATTTTCTACTTGGCTTTCTAATGTGGTCTTAGTCAAAAAACCCAATGGAAAGTGGCGCATGTGTACAGATTACACAGACCTCAACAAGTATTGCCCAAAGGACTTTTATCCACTCCCACCATTGATAAACGGGTCGACAACTCCGCATGATACCAGATTTTATCCTTTATGGATGCATATTCAGGCTACAACCAGATTCCAATGTTCACACCAGACGAGGAGGCCACAACTTTTATCACGGAAAAAGCTACCTATTGTTATAACATGATGCCGTTTGGTCTCAAGAACGCCGGTGCCACCTATCAACGTATGATGAATAAAGTTTTCAGTCAGCAGATTGGGTAGATGCTTGAAGTGTACATCGATGACATGATAGTCAAAACAATGACTACTTCACAACATCCCCAAGATTTGGAACATGTATTTCAACAACTGCGCAAGTACAAGTTACGACTTAACCCAGCCAAATGCTCGTTTGGAGTACCTGCCGGAAATATTTTAGGATTCATGCTAACACATCGCGGGATAAAGGCTAATCCTGATAAATGCAAAGTCATACTCAACATGACAAGCCCGCGTAACGTAAAGGAACTACAACAATTGACGGGAAGAATCACTGCCTTAACCCGATTCCTTCCCGCCTCAGCACAAAAGTCGCTACCAATGTTTAAACTATTGCGTAAAAAATCATACTTTAACTGGACTCCGGAGTGCGAGACAAGATTCATGGCCATCAAAGAACACTTGGCCAACCCACCAGTCCTGGTCAAGCCTCCACCAAATGAACCTCTGGTTCTCTATCTCTCAGTCAGCAACGAAGCCATAAGCGCTGTCTTATTGTGCGAAGAGGCCCAGGAATAACAACCAAACTACTTTGTCAGTAAAGCACTCGAAGGACCGGAGCTGCGCTATCAACAAATAGAAAAGGTTGCTTTTGCGCTCATCTTAACATCGCGACGCCTGCGCCATTATTTCCATGGACACACTATTAAAGTTCGAACAAACCAGCCCCTTCGACAAGTGCTAAGACTAGTTTTGTTGAATATGATTTGATCAGAGTGTGGATTGATTATGTGAATCCTGATATTGTGATGCCCTCTAGGAATACAATTGTGCCTGATATTAAAAAAATATGCATCCAAGAAAAGGACAAACTTAAGCAACTCTTGTCCAGCCTTCCTAATAGAGTATGTCTGACTTCTGACGTTTGGACAACATCTAATAGCGAGAGTTACATCTGTTTAACTGTCCATTTTGTTGATGAAAAATGGAAATTAATTAGCAAGATTCTTAATTTTTCTCGACTGAAACCTCCACACACTGGGATTGAATTGGAAGCCGCTATATTTGATTGCTTAAAGTAATGGGGAATTGAGAAGAAAGTATTGTCTATTACTTTGGACAATGCTGCTGTAAATGATAACATGCAGCTTATATTGTTAAACCATCTCCGTTTGCAGAATACTTTGTTGTGTGATGGTGAATATTTTCATATACGTTGCTCTGCACATATACTTAATTTAATTGTTCAAGAAGGTTTGAAAGTGGCTGCTGAAGCACTTTATAAAATCAGAGAAAGTGTTAAGTATGTGAGAGGATCAGATGGGAGGATGATTAAGTTTCAAGATTGTGTGGAACAAGCAGGCATAGACACAAGCATTGGTTTGAGATTAGATGTGTCAACTAGGTGGAATTCTACATATTTGATGCTAGAAAGTGCACTTAAGTATGAAAAGGAATGTGATATTCTCCAAGTGATAGATAGGAATTACAAATATTGTCCGTCATGTGAATAATGGAGAATAGGAGATAAAATATGTGAATTCCTAGAACCCTTTTACGAGACTACAAACATGATTTCAGGTTCATCTTATCCAACCTCTAACTTATACTTTGTACAAGTTTGGAAGATCGAGTGCATACTGAACGAAAACTTGTATAATGATGATTATACTTTAAGTGATATGTCACTGAGGATGAAAGAGAAGTTTGACAAATATTGGAAGGAATATAGTATAGTTTTAGCTTTTGGAGCTATTTTTGACCCGCGTTTGAAGCTTGTTTTCTTAGACTTTTGTTACACAAAAATTGATCCATTTACCTCCCAAAATAAGGTTAAAAATATAAGAGAAAAGTTTGAGAAGCTATATGAAGAATATGTGAGCAATCTCAAAGGATCAAGTGCTTCTAATTCTCATTCATCCATCAAATCCAATCTCTTGCACAAGTCAAGTGGTGAAAGCAATAGGTAAAAAATCAAAATTATACATAAGTGTAAGTTCTTTCGTGCTAATTTAGTCATTTTTTTCATTGTTGTTTCGTTTATATAATTGATATATCAAATTTTGCAGGAGTTTGAAAGGTTTGAGAATGAAAGTATGATTGTTGGTGGTAAGAGTGAATTAAATCTTTATTTGGATGAACCAAAAGCTAAATATGGTGATGGGGAGGATTTTGACGTGCTTAATTATTGGAAGCACAGTGAGAATAGATTTCACACACTCTCTATTATGGCCCGAGATGTGCTAAGTATTCCAATTACTTCAGTGGCATCAGAATCGGCTTTTAGTATCGGTGGGCGTGTTCTTACCAAATATAGAAGTTCCACTCTTCCTGAAAATGTCCAAATGTTGATTTGCACTAGGAATTGGTTGCATGGTTTTCTCGAGAATCTTAATGGTAATGCTTTGAGTTATTATGCTTAATATTTTAATATTGCTTGGTTATGTAGGGATTGATTGTCTAATTTAGCAGTTTTGTTTCAATTGGTTATGAGTTTTAGATGAAGATGGTTCTAATACTAGTGATCATGAAACAACAACATCACAAGCCAATGTGCATCAAGAAGTTCAAATTGAAGATTAGAGAGGTATTTCTGTTAGTAGCTAGTTGAAATTTATAGTTTAGATCCATTGATTATGTGTAGGTTGAGCTTAATTGATTTAATTGTGATGATATTTAGTATTTACATTGATTTTGTGCAGAATTGATCCCGCGAAGTTGAGGCCAATGCTGCTGCTGTATATTTGGCATCCATTCTTGAGTATATGACAGCTGAATTTCTTGAACTTTTTGACAGCAATGCTTGGAATTTACATTGATAGCAATGCCTCCATTCTTGAATATTTACATTGACAACAATGCTGGAAATGCATGTAATTAGAATATTTTGTTGCCTTGATTCAGTTTGTAGGAAAGTATGCTAACTTTTTTCACTTAATGCTTGGTATTATGAAGATTTAGTCATTTAATTTCTTTGTTACAATGTTGACATCTTATTGTAATCTGTTGTCCCATATGGATCACACAAGTCATTTTATATAAAATTAGTGTCCTCTGCATTACTATAAAATCTGTTTTCATTAGTGTTCCAATAATCTATGAGAATATGCTGTCACTTTTTTTTTATATGAGAAAATGTTGCTCCTTAATCTATTTTTAATGCAGGTAAGGACTTTTGAGATACATTGCTATATCAAATATGAATTTTTTTTTAAACAAAAAAATACATATTAAAAAATCTGTTGAGTAATAACAAGAAATATTAAAATATTCTTTTGATATATTGATATATTTTATCTTTCCAGGTCAGCATCTCAACAGTTAAGTTTGCCAATGAAGCTTACCTAAGAGATGAGCATATAAATGCAAAACAACATTCCAAGAAGGCAAAAGAAAAATTACAGATGGCTCATCAGCTTAGCTGTAAGGCAACGACAATAATTTTAAATATTATAACTTGTTAGCTACTGTGGCAAAGGAAGGTGTTACGATAGGGGTTTAGTGAGCTGTTGTGGGAAATAAGTGTGTTAGAGAAAGAAGAGTGATTCATGTAAAAATGAAAATAAATGTGTAATGATAATTTTAAATCTCAACACAAAAGTGGTTGAGATTCACTAAGAAGAGAGAAGAAGATAAATGGTATTCATATTCTCATATTGTAGGAGATAATATTATCTCGTACAGTGACATAAAAATATGTAAGGCCATGTGAAGAGAATAGGAAAAAAAATAAAAATATTCATCCCACATATTTTTATGTATGTGTAAGAAATAAAATTATCTCATGATAAACATTAATTTCAACTTCATTTATAAAAACGACGTTGTAATGCTTGGAATAACTAATTTAATGATTCTTATTGGCAATTGGCATTATCACAAGATTTAAAATTACCGTTAGTGTAGTTAAATATAAGTAGGTATTTTAATAAAACTAAACATTATAATAATGTGATTTAAAAAAAGAGGAAAAAATTCTATTTTAAAAATAGCACGAATTATATCATGCACACTCACAAAGAGGTGGGATCCACATCTTTTTTTTTGTCCTCTCTCCTCTATGATCTATCTCTTTCTCTCACTTAAAATTGACATAATCTTACATCTCTTAGAATGATACATACTTTTTCCCTTAAAATAAAACTAGGCTAAAGCATTTTATGACTCTGCTTCTCCCGCGCCTCATTGTCGAAAGACTATTTGAAGTAGTTTTTGAAGTAAGAGTCTGTGATTGGGCACAAAGCTAACGCCAAAAGAGCGACCGCACCGGAAAGATAAAGGCATTTGTTGGAGGACTTCACTGAGGTAAAAGCATTTGATAATGACATTCATTCTCTCGCAACTCATTCCATCCCTAAACTGAAATACTGTTTTGCTATCTAGCTTTACTTACTCCGCTTCCGCGAAATTCTCACCCTCCCGTTCTTCTCCGATCAAACCTTTTTTTTTCTTAATTCAAATTTCTCTCTCTTTAATCTACAATCTTTT